>NC_137974.1:83303179-83421035 GCF_963924665.1 Micromys minutus
CAGTTCACTGACTACTCCTGATTTTGTTGCCCATCAACATTAGCACAGAGACTTTATTTTCTGTCTCAATTATTTATATTAATTTTCTGATCATACAATACACGTGAGACATTAGTACCTAGTTTATACAATGGCTTTTTTTTTAAAGTTTTACGTGGTGCCATGGTGGTTTTGATGTGCTCATGGACCTATGTGTTCTTGATTAAATTCAATAAGTTCACAGGTTAATACTTTATCTGCAAAGGTTTGTTATGAAGCAGTTTTGCTTCATGGTTTCAGAGATTCTGCCCCAGACTACACTCAAAAGGAAATAAATTATTACTTTATGAAAATGGAGTTAAACAGAACAAAACACAGCCTGAAAATTGCTGTTTTATAAAATATAGGAAACATAGAACTGGACCTGGCCCAAGATCATTCTAAACTTTCATTGGGATGATACTAGTAACATGTTCTTCAACCTCCCACCATGATGGAGGAACGCTAAATGTAAACAGTATTCATTTGTATTATGCTTATTAACTTACCTTTCAAGACTCTGCATTTGACATGGAACGTTTGGACAAGCTGTAAAGTTACATTTCAGAGTTCAAGTTGTTTTATTCACCATTTATTCACTTTAAATATAACTTTAAAAGTCTTTATGTTAAATCATGTACATTTTGTGTATCTGTGTGTTGGTATGTGCATGTGTATGAAGGTATCTGTGGAGTTCAGGTGAGGGCGTGGTTACCCTTTATCAGTTACAGGCTGTTGTGAACTACTCTTTGTGGATGCTGAGAACCGAACTTGGATTCTTTCCCTGAGCAGCAAGCACACAGACAGGCTAAACTATAGCTCTTGTGCCACAGTTTTAATTTTCAGTTTTCTCATTTTCAAACTTACTTTGTTGTTTTGTTTGTTTGTTTGTTTTCTTTGTAACCTCTGAACAGCATACTTGACTGATATTAATATTCAAGTGTTATTCTTCTACTGTCATTTGGAGTTTATTACTTTGCTTTGTTTTTAAAAACAATGTCTCCCATTATGTTTATGACGATCAAGTGCATGAGTACATTAAAAGTTTATGTGAAATAAAAATAACAATCTCCTCACTTTGTTTCTTTATTTTCTGTTGTTCATATCAAAGTTGTTTTAAGCATGTTCTCTCTCTTCCCCTCCATCTCCCTCCCCCCATCTTCTTCTCACTCCCATTAGCCCTACCCCTCCTTCCCTCTCTCTCCCTTCCTCTCCCTCTCCTTCCCCTTCTCACTCTCTCTTTCCCTTTCCTTCTCCCTCTTCCCCCTTCCCCTTTCTCTTCCTCTCTTTCTCCCTCCCTCCTTCCCTCCCTTCCACTCTCTTTTTTCTCCCTCTCTCTCCCTCCCTCTTCATCTCTCTCTTTCTTCCTCTCCCTCCCCAACTCTCACCATATATATGTATATATACATACATATACATATACATATATATGTGTACATTTATATATATGTTCTCATTCTTACTTTACTCAATAATATAATTTAGAAAATGTGACACTAAATTGATGTATTTGTCTGTATTTTGTTTACTATGTACTTTTTTCCTCACAGCTTCCCAAAAATCTATTATTTTATCTTTGATTGCTTGTAGGGCATCTTAATAGGATTTCCTAGAGATAAGAAAGTGAAAATTCTTCAAAGTGATACCATATTAATTCCTTTTATCTGGCATATTTTTGACAAATCTACATAAAAGCATAACAATTCTACTCCTGTACATAAATCTACTGCCTTTAAGATTTCTCTCCTTTGCTTCTAAGTTTAACTGTGATAGGTCTTGGTATGTTTTCTTTGGGGCATAAAAACAGTTCTTTAAGTCTCTGTGCTCATGTAGTTTGACAAAGTTAAAATAATCATTTCTTGAAGAAAAAAAATTTCAGCTGTTAACTAGATTTCCTACGCCCTAGTAAATGCCCCCACAGCCATGCACATGTAAGATGTACCAACTGGGCTCAGGGTTATTAACAACAAGGAAAAGGCATGACACTGAGCAGGAGACAAGTTGGGAGCACAGAAGCCACTGAAGAAAGATAATGGCAGACATTCATGACTAAAACACCTTGTAGAAATGTATACAATTCTCAAAAAAAATGCTTAAAATATTAGATAATATATGTGCAGTATTAATATCAGATTGAATTAAAATAATGGTAAAAGGTGCATCATATAAACATAACTCAAATAGAATCACATCAGTATCAGATTGAAAAGAGCATCACAACACTATCAGATAAAGTAGTTTTTACATACACAAAGGCAATCGGAAAGAGAAATAAATATAATCAGGAAAGCTAACATGCTTAGCAGTTCTGGTTAGGTATCAAACAGGCCCAAATTACAAAGCAAAAATGACAACCTAAAAAGAAAGATGGACAGATATGCTAAAGTTATATACAACAACTATCTTCCCTCAATTTTAAAAATAGAGAAGATGTGTGTGAAAAAATTCCAAGACATGATTAAAACACTCAAAAACTATAGGAAAAGAGGAAAATACCTTTGATGAAGACCAGTTACCATAGTAACATCTATCACTGATTTACTGATAAATACTGAAAGCTGCAGAGTTAAAGCACGGATAGGTTTTGAATGATAAATTCTATACCATATTTATGAGAAGATACGAGAAGATCTGTATAAGTTAGAAATTATCTCATGCTCATGGTTTTAAGACTCAATGTGTGCATGATACAAAACATATCCAACATGAGAATTTTCAGGTAAGTTACTGAAGGCAATATCACTATAATATTTATTTGGGAAATATAAAATTTTGGTTAGCAAATATAATTTTTAAATGTAGGTCGAAGTGAAAGAATAGGTTTTTCTTTTAATCAGGGGGCTTAGGTTTCAGTAATTGAAGTTGTACTGTAATCATGATGTAATAGCCATGCAGATGGTGGGTAGGAAGAACAACCACAGATCCAGTAAAAGATACAGAAGCCAGTCCACGGAGGAATAATGAAATATGCATGATGACCCAATTTTTATCTCAAATAATAGACAAAAACTCATCCAAGATGGAATATGTAGTGTGGAACATTTTGACCCATGTCACAGGTGTTTAGACAAATAAGTCTTAGATGTTTTACCAAAAGCATGACCATTAACAGAGAAAACAACAACCTGAATTTTATCTAATTGAAGGTAACTCAGTTTTGTTTTTAAACCCTCTGAGGAATAAAAGAAAAGATAAAAAGTTGGAGAACATTTCTGTAATGTGTATGCACACACACACACACACACACACACACACACACACACACAAAACACACGTGACAATTATTGAGATAATTAAAACATTTTAAAAACAGAACAATGATAAACGAAAAACACAGTTCGAATAAAATGTAGAAGGCAGACAGATTAAGGAAATGTGTCATAGTAATTAAGCATCAAGGAACGGAAATTTAATCTGTAGGAAATTTATAGGGAATCACAGAAGTAAACTATTCATCCCTCATGTAATGATAGTGATATATGGCAAACTTGGGTCATCTAAGCACTGCTATTGGGCTTGTAATGGGTCTACCATCCTGAGAAACAGTGTCTTGAGAACCCTAACAACTAAATTTAGAACTATGCACTTATCAGCTTGTATTATTGAGCATTGATCCTACAGAAACCAAGTTTTATTTTCACCTCAAAAATCTACAAAAATATACCTATACACACAAATATTTACAATAGTCTAAAACAAGAAGGATTTTTAGATGTTCTTCACCCAGGAAGTTTTTAAAGAAATAGAGATGTATTCGTACCATCAATGTTACTTAAAAAACAAAAATAAATAAATGACAAAGAAACAAATAGCTAGTACACACACACACACACACACACACAAAAAAAAAAAAAAAAAAAAAAAAAAAAACAAAGCCAAGGTCTTGACAAATCTCCAGGTAAGTATGCTGAGTGAAAAGGAAAATTCTCACCAAGTTACACTTGCTGGGCCACAGTTATATATCAAATTTCAAGGGGAACACATTCCAAGTTCCTAGTGCTGAGATAAGGACTATCCTCAATTACATGAAATCTAATCTCATAATACATACATACATACATACATGCATACATACATACATACATACATACATACATACACACACATAACCTATTGCTTATTTATTACATATATGCCATTTATCAATCATATATATGATATATATTATATATCATATATTTACCACCTGCTTCTTATTAATCCACTTTTTGTTTGCCTTCAATATATATCATTTACCTATCCATGAATTCATTATATATGTAGGTATCTGTATCTATAATCTGTCATCTGCCTATTCATCCATTATCTATATTTCTATCATTTATCTAATGTCCATATATCTATCATCTATCCATGATGCTGTCTATTTATTTTCTATGCTTTTTCTATCATCTATCTATCTATCTATCTATCTATCTATCTATCTATCTATCTATCTATCATCTATCTATCTATCTACAATTTACCTATCATACACACACACACACACACACACACACACACACACACTAACTCATATAATATTTAATGACATAAAATTATATTTCTTGCCATTTAGTCTAGTCAAATTTTTACAGGCATTCTTGTATTGATAATACTTTATTCTTTCTTGAGGAACATTTGTTGAAATCGTATCTGCTGTGGATGGTCCTCTCTTCTAGATTTTTCTGAACAGTGACTTTGTTTAATGCATATTGCTGAAATAATCCTTCATTCTTCCTGCCACTCCAGGCTGAGCTCCAGCTTGTCACTGGTGATTTATGACTGGCCACTCTTTGGCACCATCAAGGGGGTAGAACATGTATTTGCCTTCAGGAAACAAAACAGAAATATAAATAAAAACTGCATGGTTGATTGACTTGATTCTGGTGAGGGAGCCACTCTTAATAGAAATCACTTTACTTTTTTCTCTTTCCATAGTTTTCTGTATCGCTAAAAGAAATGGAATTTTTGTCTGGATACCATCTATATCTCCTTTTAAAAAAATGTAATTAAGTGTTAAATTGGGTAGTATGAACTTAAAGTACTGAGAATGTCCAATAGAGAAAACAAATACAAAGACATAAAACAACCTCCAATTTGATCTTGTGTGGTCAAGTAAAGACAGAATAGAAGAGTATCCTGTACTGTTCAAGAAGAGACCATTCACTAGTCTAGGCCAGGGTAATGTCTAGGCCAAGATCAGCCATGATCCCTACAGAGGTGATACATGTTGAATAAATGATACTGTCCACAGTGGAACTGAAAGGTAAGAGGAAGAGAATGCTGGGCTAGTTATGAGAGCTGGCTTAGACCACACTATAGTAATAGTTTAAGACTCATCAGAACAAAATACTATGCACAGATGACATCACTTCTCCAGGTTCTTCAATGGTCCATCCAAGTACTGATCACTGTGGAGCTAAAGTTGGGATGGTATCCTGTTGGAGACACTTTAGACTTCCCTATATTTCTGAGGCACTTCTCTCATTTTGGCGAACCTAGTAGACTTCCACTGTGAAAGGACAAGCATCACATCTCTATGTACACATTGTGTTTGGGTTTAGAAAAGTTCCAGATTTGGTTCACTGGCTTCCAGGAGGGGCTTACCCAATATTGACTTGCTGCATGTTTCATGGTGTGTGGTGAGGGAGTTTACACTGTGTTTATCTCTCTTATACCTACATGTAGTGTAGCTAGAAGAGACGTCACATTTATGGGCCTTTATCTAATTCCACACCATCATAGTTATGGACATTTTCAACATTGCAAATGAGTTTAACTCTTTATTGCACCAAAGAGACCAATGAGATAGAACGGAAAGAGGAAGATAGTAGACTGGGCAGCTTACATTTGTATTAAGCTCTAAACTATGATGATAATTGTGTGTTAGGTACTGTGTATAAAACGTAAGCCTTTAATATGCGTGCACACATGGTAGTTATACTAGAAGATGTGAATTAGCCCAACAATACACAAATATGTTACTGTAAGCTACATAATAGCACCTTCAAATCAACAAAACTTCAAAACTATTGGGATGGAAAAATCTTTTTTAAATGTATGTATATGTCACTGTGTGTCTTTGTATGCATGTAAGTATGATGTATGATGTCTGTGTGTAAGATATATGGGCAAGTATATGGGCATGTACATCTAGACTCCACCTTGATCTAACTCTGCCTTTTGTTGAGAGATGGGTGGAGGGAGTTTTTCACTGAACCATAATCAAGTTTGGTGGCCACTGAACCCCAGAGACCCTCTCATCTCTGCTATCCTCATAGTGCTAAGGTTACAAGCAGGCTCACAACCATGTTTGGCTTTTTATATGAATTCTATGTATTTCACATCAGCTCCTCATGCTTGTGAAGCAACTGTTCTTACACAGTGAGCCACTTCCCAAGTCCAAATAAATCTTTTTACTGTCATCGAACATAGCTCAACATGTTACAAAATCAGAATCAGGGATCAACTATGGCTCAGAAAAACTATGTAACTCACCCATGATGCCAGCACCAACAAGGGGGCACTAATAGGCAAGGCTCGGCCAGCAAGATGCACATCTGGTATCAGAGAGAGATGCTCAGAGCCTTACTACTCATTCTAGGTCATAGAAAACATTAGTCCTCCAGTGTCCAACCCTTATGTACTACTCGCCCTTAAGTGACTCCCTTCTTCAGAAAGCATCCACCTAAGGCAGAGAAAAGTGTATACACATATGTTATTTGAAGACAGGGCCTCCAACGTAGTGTGTAGCCAAGGATGCCCTTGCAGTTTCTTTGGTTGCCTTGATGAACTTCCTTGTTCAGTTCACTGAATGTTAAGTATCTAACCAAGTCTAGGCAAGCACTCTATATACTAAGTGGCATCCCCAGCTCAGCTAAACATATATACCATGCCTTTGACCCAGGGTCACCTTACTAACTATAGCTTATTTTATCATTTACTGTGACAAGACCCCCACTATTGGGTAAGGAGTCAATTAATGATGTTTTTACACCTAGAGAATTTCAGGCCGTACATATGTAGCACCAAGACCTTGTTGATGTTGCCATGTAATGATAGCATCAAGGAATTCATACAATTGGAAATTCAGAGTGTGTCAGCACGGAAAGATACCTAGAGCAGCCCTTGTCCTCTAAGATTCTCCACCTAAGCTGCGATCATTACTTTCCTTATCAGTCACTTAAGAGAAAGAGAGTGGCGAGAGAATGATGGACCAGCAATGTTCAGGTCATTATGGGAGTATATTCTGCAGACTTCTCTACCCAATGGTCAGAAAGAAGGAACTAAAATCCTAAAGCCAACGAATAAAACAAGAAAAGATAGTAACAGAAAAAAGAACATTATTTCACATTTTTCTTGTGGACATGCATCCACTCAGTGTACTTACTGCATCTGAAACTCATGATGTATACATCTTAAATGAGTTTTCTGTCAATTAAGCTAAGAATACTATAACTTTCTAGCAACATATTACTGCCTCTAACTTTGTTCTTCCCCTCAACATCTTAATTGCTTCTTGCCTAAATATTTTCCTTGAATACTTCCTTTGGCTTTCAGTGGATGTCTCTTCTACTTTCAGTTTAGTAATAGCTGTTTTCCTCATCTGAAAACACGCTTTGAATTCCTGAAGAGTGCCGAGGATATTATGCCTACCAGCCTAAGAAGGACCACCAAATAAAAATGAAGAAGTACAGACTGAAAAGAAGGCAGGTCAAAAGCCTGGCAGTGGCTGAGGTTGATACAGGAAAAGGTCATGTAACTACCTCAGTAACACAAGAGGGGATTGAATGTGAAAGGAATTGGAGGTGGGGAGGAATATGGTCAAAACACACCAGTAAAAATGAAGGGCTAGAAGGAAGTGACATATAAATATAAAAGGGAGTGTTTATTGTTAAGTATTACATTGAAGGCAGAGCTGGTGTTTTCAGTAAATGTAAACATATAGACATATAATGACATGTAAACATCTAGAGAGGTGGATGTTAGGGAAGGAGAGCAGAACGATTTGTTCATGGGTACATTCTGCCCAGTCACAGGACCCAAAGGCCACCATGAACTCCTGACATACAGGTGTAGGACTCTAAATACCAGGATACATCCCATGATCCTTAGATGCTTTTCTGTATCCTAAAGCAAGGTAATAACTCAGGAAAAAATGGTGACTATTCAAAAGCACAGATGGAAAAGACCTCGAGGCATTGCTGAATGATCAAATACAGTGCAACATGAATATGAAAACACTGATCCTGAAGACTGCCAAATTTTAGTAAAAATACAGTCAACGAATCTATCTGACTATTTCCACATGAGCAATTTAACAAGAAATATATATTTAAATCACCTTAAAATACCTCACTGCAAAAAAGAATCTAGAAAATCTCACTTGGAGGAAGACTTACTTTATGATGAAGAATTTCAGAGATACCACCTTATCAAATGAATAGAAATAACAGCAGGGCCTAGCATCAGTGTGTTTATCTAACACATCAACCCAGTTAAATTTTGAAGGAAGATCCTGGGTCTCTCCAAAACACACACATGTATGTATGTAACATTTGTAGTATTAGGACATATTAAAATTAGTGGCCAAATGTGTATGGCATGGCTGCAAACAGATGACACCAGCCAACTGCCATTGAGAAGCTTCTAGGAAAGAACCATCTTGAAATAACTGGGCATGTTTGATTTGTGGAAATCAAGTAATGAGCAAGGGGTATTACAGACAGAAACAGATCAGAGCATGTGTTTGTGGATTTGGTCCTTGTATTGAAAACATTTGGGAAAACGTTGGCACAACTTAAATGGGGTCTTGTTGGGGTATCACAGGGCTGATTTCCTGATTTTAATGTCTGTCGTACGTCTAAGTGGGGGAATGTTTTTATTTGTAGAGAATACACACTTAAGTGCACAGTGGTGAAAAGGCATCCTGTCAGCACCTCACCCTCAAAAGAGTCATGGGAAAAACATCCCCTTACTGAACTTGCAACTTTACTAAGCTTGAGGGTTTTAATTTTTTCCAAAAGATGTTTTATAGCCTCATAATATCAACAGACATAATCTTCCTACATTAATATTCCAATCTCATTCACTCCTTGCCTGCCTTTTCTTCTAGAATAACTTTTCCATTTCTGTTGGCTGTTGGAGCAATACTAAGATGAATTACCTTTGTGTAAGATATCAGGTGCTATATGAACTTAGCACAGAGTAAACTGGGGGAAATATTGATAAGCTTGGATGACAGAAGTAACTCAACTGGAAAATAGGACTGGAAAATCTTAGGGTAAAATAGTTGCCAGTGTTTAATGTCTCTCAGATCCATGTGTCCTATGTATAACTTAGTAGAAGTCCTTCCCCAAGCCCTAAATATGGTGTTATTCATGATCCTCATATGACCAGGTGAGCTTATCCAACTCCATTCCTTTAATGCAGAGAAAGTGACCAGTGTTCAGGACACAGTTTTCTCCTGAGGTAGCTGTCATGTTGAGCCACCCTGCTTCCCACATTGTCTCTGTACTGAAAAAATTGTCCCCGTGAGACAAACAGGGACCCATACTAAACCTAGTGTCTCCAGAGAGACAGTATTACCCCCAGGCTTTAAATATTCATAGTATTGAACTTATCAATGAACAAGCACATGATTTAAGCCCTAAGCAAATTGATAAATAAATAGATGATATTTATGTCTTAAGAGGAAAAAGAGACCTTACTATTTTCTGCTTTTAGTCAAAGGGAAGGCAATATATCATTCATCCCAGTTCTAAAGAAATGTCCCCATTTCTGGATAGTTATGCAATGGTTGGTGATTTACAATTTGCACACAGTCCAATTGTGAGTTGTTTGAATAAAGATATATGGTGGGGTTCTCCTGTTCAGTCTGATGGCTACTGAACACAAAGACCCCAGTGAAAGAGCTAGAGAAAGGACTGAAGGAGCTAAAAGGGTTTTACAACCTCATGGGAAGAACAACATTATCAACCAACCAAACCCTCCAGAGCTCCCAGGGACTAAAACACCAACCAGTGAGTTCACATGGAGAGACCCATGGCTCCAGGTGCATATGCAGCAGAGGACAGTATTGTCTGGCATCAATGGGAGAAGAGGCCTTTGGTCTAGTGAAGGCAGGTTTTCACAGTGTAGGGGAATGCCAAGGTGCTGAAATGGGAGTGTGTGGTTGGGAGAGGGAGCACCTCCATGAAGGCAAGTGAAGGGGGTGGGGAGGAGAGACTGGAATGGAGAAAGGGAGTAACATTTGAAATGTAAATACATAAAATATCCAATAAAATAATTAAAAATTGTACATGGTATGGAGTTAACAATAATCATATAAAGGAATGGCACAGGAGGAAGTGGAATTTGCCATGTCCTTAAAGGCTGGGAAACTGCAAGCCAAATCAGCTCAATGGGCTTTACCATCTCCTCCATCCACCTCCACCCACTTCTATTTATAGACACACTTAACATTCAATGACCTTTACAACATTATGAGGCAAAACACTCGATGTCTTGGCCTTTTGATAATTTGAGGGCAGAATAACTCACAGTAGATTTATGATTTCTGCTGAGCACAGTAGCTCCAAACTTGCGAAAGACGTGCCAACCGAAATTATTATATTTGGAATCATATACAAAATAATTATAGGAAACTTGTTCAGTGTTGAGGAAAACTTTCTAAACCTGTCCCCAGGAGGGGTAGAAAATCTGAAAACTCTGTGTTCTCACTTAATATTAAAAATTGTAATTCACGCTGAGAGAAATAGAGTGTCAAAAGACCAGTTCTGAAGATCTCACACTTCTCTGGAATTTAGAAAAGGCAGTCTTATAGAAGGAGAGGCTGGGAAGGGCAGTAGGAAGAAGCTGGGGGAGGGGAAGATGTGAGTGGATTGTAAAACAATGAGGTGTACCCCATTCTTTCTCAAGTATACCCCACTCTTGTATCTCTAGAACAAGAGACTTCACATTGTCATACAATAAATGAGTTCCTTAGTAAAACAAGAGATAGATCAGGTTTTCTGGAATCTTTCTGTAGTGACAACATCAGGTGTATGCTTTTAAGTCTACATTTTACAGACAACTCTCTTGCTGCTGTGTCTGAGAAGCATCGTGAGGGCCTCCAGTATGGGGCTGAATCAACGCTGAACCTATTCTTCTGGTTCAAACGCTGCTGCAGTTCCTAATATTAAACCTTCTTCCCAGATAAAGAGCCCTGAGTAAAACTATTTTATAATGCTTGTGCAATAGCTAACAACATCTGTGGAGGTCCAGGTCTTTGCTCGGTTCTGCAGTTTCAACCTTGCTGAGTTGAATCCTGCATGCTTAAAATGTCGGATAGATTCATGGAGTAAGTTATTTTATCTGATGTTAAACAACAGTTCATTTCAAAGCATGCTTGTAAAAGATGAGAATCTGTCCACCCCATCCCCGTGTTTAATTTAATCCAGGTTCTAGGTGTCCTCAATATTCTGTATTCATGTTGGTATCAGAGAGATGATGTACTGCGCCTAACCTAGTACTGAAGCAAAAGCAAGTGAAGCCAGGTTAAGTACCGCCCCCTCCTGCCCCAAACCACACAGAGATCCTGAAAACAAATGGGAGCTTTGGTCATCATGTAGATTTCTCCAATGTAGCACTGAAAGATCTTTAACAAACATTCTCATGTTAATCCTTTCACTAAGACAAGCAAGGTATGCTAAGGTTTAAAGAAAAAAAAAACTGAATCTATTGACGTGAAGGGGAAAAAAATCTATTTTACAAGAACGCTAGTTGTTAAGTCCAATGAATCTTTCCTTTTTTCGAGCTCATACTGGTTACTGTCCATTCATACTGTAAATGGTAAAGTTAACTCCCTCGATTTAAGCCTCTGCTCGGCAGAGACATATCCTGTGCAGTGTGACACCTCGTGGGTGGGGTTGTGCTGAACCTCAAACACAGGCTGAAGCCAACTGTAATGTACAAAGTACTTTAATAAAACATTAGGGGGAGATAGTTAAGAAAAATATGCAAACTGCTCATTGGGCTGCAGAAATAATATTTGGGGACATGTGACCACACTTCCCATCAGACGGCCTTGCAATGTCTTCTGTGCACCTGTGTTGCACCTGTGTCTCCACCACAGTAGGTAAGTGGATGACCCACACTGAACGAAACCTAGAGATTTCCTTCCTTCCTTGTGGTCGAAGACCAGAATACTGCCCCCAAATGGCTTCAGGCAATATGCATTTCCTTCTCAGGATTGGGGTTTGTGTTCATCTGGCTTCTCTCTTCCTGATCTGGCAAATCCGTCCCCAGGGTTCTGCCAGGTCTGCTTTCTCTTCTGCAGCTCTGAGACAGTCTCCTGTAGTAGCCTGTCTTGTCAAATGGAGGGCCTGCTCTCTCACCTGCTTCATTTTCCTCCCTGGGGATCCTGTTACTGCAGTAAATAAATATATTATTTATATATTATATCCTGCAGTAATAATCCTGCTACTTCTAAGAGTAGTTTTCCCAACTCCTATCTCTACTGCGTCCCTACCCCCTGTAACTCTTTGAATAGTCAGCAGACTTGTAGGATTGTTTGGCTCCTGCCTCTTCTCTCTGACTTGCAGCCTCTGTGCAATCGTGAGTTTGCTTTTGCTCACTGGTATATGTTGCTGCCAGTACTGTCACCTGACACTAAATACATATTAGTTCAACAAATAAATTTGATACAAAAGTGGGTCCCCGATGTGTAGAACACCTCTAATTATGTTGTCTGATAAACTCCCAATTTTTAATAGGCGCCCCATTGTTTACCTGTGAGAAATGTTCAATCAACTTTTAAAATGGATGAAGAACTATCTATTTTCCATGTTGGTTTGGGTTAGAAAATGCACAATTAATGTTTGACAGAAGATTATAAGGGTAATAGGTTCATTTGCTGTAGTACATGCATTTCTGTGGCTTACAATGTTTCCTTTCTGAAGAGGAATTTTTTTTTTTTTTACAATGTGTTTGTATTTCACAGGCAGCATCAGAAAGAATGGGTTCACTGGAAGCATTTTATTCTTGAAAATAAGTCCGGTGTAGTGTCTTGTATAGTCAAAAGTTATGGGGAAGAGCTGTGAGAAGGGATGCTCTTTACTTATATCTTCAGTGACGTTAATTCACTTTGTGATTATTACTTTGGGGATTATCTTTCTCCCAAGAGATAATCATTGTTTCAGAAGTATCAAACACTTGTATCTTTGTTTGTTTGTTTGTTTGCTTGTTTGTTTTTGATAACGAAATGTATTAGTGTATGCCCTCATTCATACCTCCAATAATGCTATCAGTGCCCAAGATGGGAAGTATTTCGGGAATTCTGAAACAATCCCCTCTCATGTAAAGTCTCTCAGAGCGTCAAACTTTCCTTGTTTCAGAAAAGGCGACCCTGTGTTCTGTCAGTATTGACTCCATGACTTAGTTAGGTCTCTCTCAAGATGACAGGAACCTCTGGCGTGGGCAAATCACAACTCAGCAAGACCGAAGTAAGATGAGAAAAGTGTGTATTCTGTTCCATGGCTAGAGGAGAAACGACTATGCCTCGGGTTCCGCACTGACTTCGCTGTTTAGAACTTCCTGTAACAGATCATGTACGTCTTCCCGTGTCTGGTTTCTTTTGCTTCCCCCAAGCTCTCGCTGCACACGCTCACTCTCAGCTCTCATGCAGTCTCCCAGGAAGCGGCTCACTCCAGGGACCCTTTTCAAGGAAGCAGGAGATAGGCAGACCTCATTTTCCCTAGCCAGCTGCCGGCAGACATTTGGAAAGATTCCACAGAAAGATCTAGAGCAGAATTCAGACTTGCGCATGTGCTGTATGAACACCGTTTGCTATGCTACCGAAATGTAATGTATTCAACACAAATATCAACTTTAAATTTCTTGCAGTTCTTTTAACTGGTAAAATAAATCATTATTTTAGTTAAATCAATGCCTAATTTCCCCCAAATTAATAAGTTTATTTCCTTAGCCATTACACTAAGTTCTAATGAGGGTTTTGTTTTGTTTTCCTCTCTCTCTCTCTTCTCTCTCTCTCTCTCTCTCTCTCTCTCTCTCTCTCTCTCTCTCTCTCTCTCTCTCTCTGTGTGTGTGTGTGTGTGTGTGTGTTGGGGGGCTTGTATTGGAAGAAAGCACTAAGCTGTTCAGAATAGGCAATGCATGTTTTTAAATCATATCTTCACTATAGAGTTCAGTAGAAAATGTTGCTCACTAACCCCGAGTAGTTGCAATTACCATACACCCTACATTAGTCATTGTTCATCCCTAATGCAAGGAAACCTCACTAAATTTAGCATGATTCAATTGGAGCACAGCTAAATTAGAATATTTCATTTTCAATCCAGTGGAAGAAAAACTACCTGGGATAATAAAGTCTATCTGTACACTGTGTCTGTAGAGAGAGAAAAAATTGAAACTATATTTGGAAATGCTAAAACTCACCATCCCATGGTGTCGATATTTCAGCAGGAAGGGCCAATATTTTGGATCTCTCATTAAGCGTAGTGTGCTTCCTTGCGGATAACTTTTTGGATTTCTATGGGGTTCAGAACAGCCTGAGAGAGGCAAGGAAAGCTGAGCTTTCACTTTTGCTTTATTGTATTGTTCAAAGTGGCCACTGCAGTGTCAAAGGGCACCAACGGCTGCTTTATTGTTACACCACCGGTTCTGACACGAGGGTGAGAAACATCATTAGTTTTCTGTTGTAGCTGGTGTTGCTTTTGATGACGTTTCTACAGGGGCCAGGTCGCGATCATGCTTCCAGTTCCATGAAGGGAACCCTGAGCTGCCCCGGGACAACCTTGCCAGGTGCAAGAATTGCGGGCCTTGAACTTTGTTGTTCCGGCCGCGTGCAGGGTCGAATCCAACCCGGGGGGCGAAAAGTCCTATTGCGTGCTGTTTACAATTTTCTCGTATTCGTGGGCTTCTCTTATTAAACCAGATACAAGTTGTGACACGATATTAATTCAATCACTAATAACAGACTGGGAGCGCGAGTCTGTGTCAGCAGGTTGGTGTTGATGAAGCTGTAGCCACCGGTAGAATATCCTTTTAAATGCTTGCTAAATTTTATTTCTCCGCTGATAGACTGCTGGGTTTATCCCCCACCCACCCCACTTTTCTCTCAACCTAAGGGGGGAAAATGCTCAAGTGTATGAGCTCTGCACTTCCCGGCTTCTCGGTTGCAAGGCTGGCTGGCAACCACTAGAGGGGAGGAGACAGCCGGATTTATTGAAGGCTCCAGCAGAGATGGATGGTGGGGAAGGCGTCAGAGGAGGAGGTGACAAGCAGTTGCAGTAGGTTATAAAGGTTTGCAAAAACCAGGGGACTTCTTATGATATGCGAAATTTTGCCTCATATCAATGAGAACTGAGTGGAAGCTTCGCTAGAAGGTTAGCTGTACCTGCAATTCTGTAGTCCTAAGAATTAGTAAGACGACCCAGGAGGTCTGACTTGGAAAACAAATGGCTCTTTCCCCAGGACTGGAGCTAATGGTCATGTGAGAAAAGGAACAGCTACTGGGGGAGAACAGGAAAGGAATCTAAGATGATCTGTCTGTTTTGAGTCAAGTGGAGTCCAGGGGCACACAGCTCATTTCCTAAAGCCTGCCAAAACTTAACCCTGTTCAAGTCTCTTAACTCCTTACAGGCTGTGGACAAGAGAGAAACCAGAGGAAACATCCGAGAAGTAAAATATTGCTTCACATGGGAGGAGGGAGAAAGTGTTTGACCTTCCTAGAGTCCTGAACTACAATATCCGTACTCACCCCATGGACTTAAATCAACAAATCATACTCTGGGATGAAGGGCTCACATATAGCAGTTGAAAATTACCTCGGATGCTTTTGAATCCAGCTTGACCTCTTTGATTTTTAATTTTTGGAAAACTAAGAGAAAAAAAAATATGTACTTAATGATAGTATTGTTAAAGTACTGCAGTGTGGAGCTGGGGACTGTTCTGTGTGCTCTCCTGAGCATAATTGCACTGAGATCATCCCGTTTCCATTTTGAGAGCCACTGGCAATTACTGGAATACAATGTATCATGCATTTGCTCACTGGATATAAAACCTATATACTAATTCGCAATAAAATGTAACAGCTGTCAGTGCATTTTCTGCTCTGTTACTTCAATAAATTGGAACTCTGACTACAAAATGGGAATGTTGCGTTTTTACACACTCTGTAATGTGTTTGCTTTTTGCAAATACAATTTATTTTTTTTTCATGACAAAAATTGTAGTTTGTTATTACTGCTAGTGGATAAATATTCCTATATCAGAATGAATTACATATGGTACCTGTAAAGAAGTAGTAATATTTTCCCTTCTTTATGGTAGCCTGTCTCCAGTAAACAAAATACACTTAACCTAATTCTGTCGCATACTGAGATTTTTTTATTTTTTTATTTTTCCTATCACGATGGCTCTGTGCTGAGAGTAGGAAAAGATGGTTGGGCTTTCTTTCTTTCTTTTTCTTTATTTATTTTTTCTTTTTTGACGCTGAGATCTCAGGTGCCTGGATTTCTCAGTAACATTTACATCCAGACACCATCACGTCCTACAGAGTTTATTTTTGTTTAAGTTTCAAATGTCTTCCCTCATGCCTTGACTATGCAGATTTCCTTAGGATGCTGAAGCAATGTCTTTGAGTTTTATTTAAAATAAAAATGCATGAACATTTCTGTAATTCTGTTACTTGAGGTCAGACTTTTCACAGATAATTAGCCTTTTACACACTGTGAAATCAACCTGCATTGGTTATTTGGCTCGACTCTTTGCTTCTGTTCTGTATTTCCCAGAAGGTTAACGCGCTGAAAATCTAGCTTCAAGCTCATAGTCCTGTCTCTTTGTGTTGCTAATTATCCTGTTGTATAATTATTAATATCAGGAGCAGGAAGAGGAAACATGCACACCAAATAGTCGTGAATGCTGGTGTTCTGGCAGGAAGCAAGAGCCCTGCATTAATAAAATGTGCCTGTGCCAATATCACAGGAGATGGGAGCATTCCTTGTTAAGGACCATTTATTAACTGAGATCATCTTTTAGTTCGCCTTGGGGTAATGACTGATGTCAATGGCAAATTTCACAGTTGTCTAGAGAAATGAATTAAATTTGTAATAAAAAGCCCTTCGGCTTGTTGTACATGTTCATTTATTGGCATAGTTGAACTAAGGGAACTGTAAGGCAACCGAGAACATCGGCTTAATTTTCCTTACATATAATAGTGACCTTTAGCTCCATATTGAAAAAGTTACCTATTATAGACTGGTAAATTAAATGAGAAGTTCCTTTAATGCAAAATAAACCAGATGGCTAAGCTAAGTTAAATGGCCTTTGAGCTTGTAAGATCCTTGGTAGAAAAATATTCTTCCTTCTTGAATAGGGAGAGGTCTTCTAGTTAAGCCTTCATAAAATAAGTGAGGGGACATAAAAGCAGGGGGAAGCAATCATTCAGTGTGAGACAGCAAGGTCTTGTCCTTGGCTACAGCTGTGAGTGTGTGTGTGGGGGGGGGGTGTTCATTTTGTGCTCTCTGGCTGAGTTCTGAAAGTGTTGTTTTAATACGCTCTTCATTCTAAAAATACGGCACTTTTACTTTAGCTGGCAAAGCAGATAGTTGCCGTCATTATTGATATAAGTTTTTGTGTTGTTTTATACAGTCAGGATTTTTTTTTTTAAGAATGTCGTATTTCCCAAGAGGAAGGATAGTTAAATCCCTGTCATTCTTTTCTCTTCTCTTTCCTTTATTTATTTATTTATTTAATTTATTTTGGAGAATCGAATTCCAGATTTGTTCTCCTAGACTGTCTTGGACTTGGAGAGTGTTCATTACTGAAAGGCCTAGCAAGATAACCAAGCAAAACTCTCTTATTTTGTGGGAGAAAGTTCCAGAACATCCAGCGGGCCCAGGCACTCTGGTGTCTGTAACATAAGGAAGTTGAAGCAGTCGACAGAGCATCCTAGAGCAAGTGAAGACTGAGGGACAGACAGTTAGAGAGTATTTATGCAGACTAGATGGTCGGATTCCTCCATGCCTGCGAACTCTCATCAAATGTTCAGAGGTTTAAAATAACGTCTCATTGTCGTGACCTTGGAACTGAACCTGTCCGCCACACAGTCAACAGGGCTCTCCAGACACGGAGAATATCTGAAGTCTGTGCCCTGTAGCTGTGCTCAACGGGGGCTCACGGTGAGCCAAATTTCCCATGAAAACAATGATTAGAAAAATAATAAAACCTGAAATTCAGCTGCCTTCGTTTTTAAGCACTGATAAGAATATTGTAAGCTAATGAATAAAGTTTTTGGTCCAAATTTCTAGATTTCTGCAAATGGTCTGTTTACTCAATTTCAAGTGTATTTCCAACTGATTTTCACCAACTATTGCACCCTACAGAAATATGGGTGGGGTTGACCCCAAATAATTTTTTTCTTTCTAGATTACTGGGTGTTCTTTTTTTGTGACTCACGGGGACCTCTGAAATCTGGACCTCTCTTTTTTCTCCCTAAGGCGCATGCTCAGAGCATTCTAATAAAGCCAGGAATGGAGTCCACAGTCCCCTTTTACCCAGGCTCACCTCGGCCCTTTTCAGCATGTAACCTTATTCTCCGTGGGATTACTCGGATGAAAACCAATTAGGGACCAGCTCGCAATCTGAATGCATACAGAAGACTGCAGATTGAACATTGCCCATGCCAGCTCCTCGGAGCGTGCAGAATGCCCTGAATGGCATAAATATTAAGGAATTGTCAGGAGATGGACACACAAAAAAATTGAGGAAAGATGCCGAATGCCAAATTAGACCTGATAAAACCTATAACTGAAAGGGTAGGCTTCTCTCCGCCCACCTCCCGCTCCCTGCCCATTTGTATTCTTTGGGGAGGTATACCACCGGCCTCCCGAAGTGTGTTCTCCCCTGCTAATCCTTCCACAATGGTCCACATGAGTTTCTGAGGGGTCCCTCATGCCCTTCATTCTATGACTGTCAATTTCTGTCTAATAAGCCAGTCTCTCTCCCTGCTTCCTCCAGAGGCCCCCCATTCTCAAGCCGGGGTGGGGGAACGGCTGGCTCAAAGGCCATGACAGCTCTAAGAATTACTGAATGGACAAATGAGCATTGAGCCACCACGCTTTTCAGTGTGTGCTCATTGCAATAAACGTGATGAAGGACAAGCAGGCGAGTGAGACTTATAAAGATCCTCCATGCCAGGCTCTCAGAAAGAAGTTTGGCTACCTTAGAGTCCCAGACAAACTACAGGGCTGATGAATGTGCAAAGGGACAGACTGGGAGTGATTAGTATTCAGGCTTTCCCCTCAGTAGTGAGGAGGGACAAATGGGGAGGGGTACCTCACTTTTCTCCACATCTCTCTCCACAGTTATTTCAATGTCTTTTTTCTTCCCCTTCTCTCCTCTTTCTGTCCTTCTTTCCTTTAACCCCTCCCCTATTACTAATTTGCAAGATTAAAATGGGAAACCTTAAGGTCGGTCCAAAACTACTGGGTTACATATTCAAGCCTTTGAAAAATAAATAAATACATTGTATTTTAATTCCCTCTTGAGTCCAACTCTGGCAGTTTCATCTACCCTCGCTTCTTGCTATTTGTCTCATGGGAAGCATCCTCCTTGTATATCACATGGACCATGTAATCTGACTGTGTCCCTGCTAACATGGACCCACAGCTCATGGTATGGGGAACTGTAGAGTGGAATGGGTCTTTGTGTAACCCATCAGAATGGTCTGCTCAATTCTTTCCAATGGGCCTTGTGAGAAGGGCAGAGACTCGCCAAGTGGGGAAGCAGAAAGAGGCAAAGAAAACACCCATGAGATCAGAAAGCACAGGGAAGTAATCTACAGACTCCCCCGAATCCCCAGCATCCCTTGCTTTCTCTCCATCTCAGAGTCCGAATGGGTTCACCAGGATCCCCCCCCCCCAATCTTATGCACTGAGATGAAAATAGTACTTCTGAACGGTTGTGACAGTTGCAATCCAAAGAGTTGCAACTTAGTATGCTAAAATTGAATACTGCGGTAGAGGCATTGGGATGACCCTAAATCTGAGTGTTAGCCCTCAGCTGGCCACTTCATCACTCTTCCTCACCTTCCTGTGTTCTTCTAGTCTTCACAGGCATCTTCCCATGGCCCTGCCAGACGTTCTGTGCTCTGTCTCTCAACAGCAGTGACCCTACAGTAACTCTGTATGACCCTGGGTTATCATTAAGGATCTATAGTGCTTACTTACAAATAATAATAAATTAATTTCTAATCTAGAAAGTGGCTTTATGACCTAAAAACATGAGGGGGGGTTCAAAGGAGAATTAGGTACCTAAATATCAACTCTGCTTCTTGTTTCCTATGAATCATATTTAAGCCTCTGGAGTAAGGGAGAACCAGTGGGAAAACACAGAATATTAGTTCTGCACCTGGAAATAAAAATAGTTCACTTCTTCTCCTTACACATGTAGAACTATCCACTATAACTCTTTGCAAAATCTAATGGAAACTGTAGAAGTCATTTAATATCTTTACTGAGGCATAGGTTGAACTAGATGTATAAATACAAAATATGACTCCTGGCATTGAACAGCTTAAATATTCAGCACTAAATAGGAAGATAAGGTTATATAGAGTCAAATTATTGTACGAAATATGTAAGTGCTGCACAAAGCATCAAAATCAATGTCAGGATTCCAGGTGGTTGGAAAGCGGTTGTTGGTGCTGTGCTTTCTGCTGTAGAAGACTGGACTCACACTTTCCCTTGTTTCAGAATTCATCCACATCAAACCTTCCACACAAACAAAAACAGATCACTTTAATGGGAGTAATAGAACTCTAGCCTTAGAATTACAAATCCAGAAAATTGGAAAGCAAAACTCATACTTAGGGCCCAACAATGGCAGAGGATAAAACAGAATCTAGGGCTGTGACAACAGCACTAAAATTTGGTAAACACAAACACATACACCCACACATACACACCCACACATACATGCACATACACACACATACACACATATACACACATACACATACACACACATACACACACATACACACACATACACACATACATACACATACACACACATACATACACACACACATACACACATACACACACATACACACACACACATACACACACACACACACATACACACACACACGTCCCAGAGAAACTCAGAAACAAGTTAAATTCATGTATTTACTGTCATATTTTAAATTGATTTACACAGAAAATACTTAATTTACTACTAACAAAAAATTAATTCCTATTTCATGGGTCTATGGACAAAAGTTTTGTAATACTTTACAAATTTGCAATTCAAATGTTTGTGGGCATATGGTTCTGAAATGCAGGTACATGAAATACGGGTTGTATACATTCAGGCTGCCCTGCCATTAGCCAAGAAAACATGTAATTGTGTAGTACTTTATGACAAGGATAATTTTTACACAAATTTTTAATCCTGAATATTTGACCTAAAAGACATATATAGTGTGGTTCAAGAAGTAAAAATGTACACACACACACATACAAACAAAGCAAGTGAGCAAGCAAGAGAGACAGACAGACAGACAGACAGAGACAGAGAAGGAAATGTATGGTAAGAGTGGAGAGAAGAATTGTAGTTTATTTTTGTTTACTTTTGACTCCTGACTTTTTCCAATTGTCTAGAGAGGAACACCTTGATTCAAGAGATGTGGTTGTGTGGCGTGCCATTGTGGATGCGTCATGCAGTGCTTGACAGCCCTGTGAGAGTGCTCCGACCTTCGGGACACAGTCCCTTCTAGAATGCCATGTGTGTGTGCCTTGCCATTTTGATAGATCCTCCTCCCCATCCTCATCTACTCCATTTTCGATGTTTCTGATGAAGTCACATCCTTTGTGCATTTGTTTACCTGGGACTTCCTTGGAGAGAATGCCCTCCCTGCCTCATGAATACAGACTCTAGCTCAGCTGACTCCCTTTATAACTTGTCTTTTCAATCACATGTGGGTTTGCCTCCTTGAATGTCATCTGTCTCCTTCACTGGACTGTAGGTTGTCTTGGATTAGGGTGCCTACAAATGTATGCTCACATCTGATGACTTCACACACACTAGTAGTTATGCTTTTGAAAATAGCTGCTGAGGAACAGCTGTGACACATAGTCAGATTCCTTGTTAAAGCTGGTACACCATACAGTCGGCAGACCTTACGAACCCATTCTGCATCTGTGGAGTCAACCAGATACACGCCACAATATTCCCAAACTTGTCTAGACCAATTATGCAAGGAATTGTTTCTTGTCTTCCTCTTTTAAACTATATAGATCGGCATATCTTTTTTACAATATGTAGATTGTAATATATTTTTATAAATCATACAGACTAAGATATACAGAATATGTATGAGCTATATGCATTATTATTATTATTATATACTGCTTTATATAAGGGACCAGCATATAGATGTTTGTAGTGATAGGTTTTCCTGTTACCAATCTCATCAAGGGGCAACCATGTTGTCTTGAGAACTGGAGCAATTCTTACCCTGTGCAACTGCAATAAAATGAGATACTATTCATACTAAGTAGACAATGCTACTACATGGGAACTCTTTTTAATATTTTAATCTTAAATATCACTATAGAGACAAACAGAATGCCTACAGCACTTATACATGGAGAATTTGAACACCTGAAAGCTGTCAAATCTTTAGGCATGTTCAAGGTCAGCTGTCTGTTATGTAAGACTGTGTGCATGCAGGACCAACTCCTTTGCTGTCCTTTGCAGATCAAATTGTAAAGATCATTCAGTCACATGGCTGTCCGTTCCTCACTCATTTAACTCTTACACACTGATGTGAGGACTAGCCTACCCATCCCCGTAGCTAAAATACTCACCCCTGGGGAAGAGTGGCCTTGAAAGCCATCATTGACCCTTAGCAGTCACTGAGGTCAGTGCCATGTTCAGAGACTGCCCTTGGAAGACTGCTCCCTTCCCAGTGAGACTCTGTGTCACGGTCACATGCCCTCCTGTTTACCACTCATAGTAAACTGTCTGTTGTATTGTCATGGCAGGGGCCAGTGCAATGGAACTGCACAGTATATGATGTTTCAGACTGGCATTACTGGGGGGCGGTGCATGCACTTAAAATTTATCCAAATTTTTATGGCTTTCAAGCTCACTAATTTCAATAAAGAATAAAAATATTTCATCCCGTGGATGTAACACAATTTGAATGAAAATTGCATAAAACTGGTGCATAGGCCTTTGTCTGGAATTTCTTGCAAAACCTATGGGTAAATAACTATGAGCACAATTGCTGGTACTGTCGGAGAACTGTCTAACTTTAAGGAACTGACTAATATAAGTTTGGAAGAAGCTTTGGTCCCTAGAGAAGGCTGGACAGTTCAATGCGCTGCTGCTGTTTAAGAGTTTTGGTCAAAGCATTGGGATAATTAATAAACTGTTGTTACATAGGAAATTCTACGTGAATACAAATACTATCTGTATCTCCATATGGATGTCACCACTTTATATATATTAATAGATTGTATTCATTATTTTCACTGTATCTTAGTGAAGTGTCTGTTCTGAGTTTTGCATGCTTTTTTAATGAGTTTTATTGAGTTTTGAGGTTTCTTTATATTAGAAACATATTTTATCCATTTTGTAAAAACAATATGGTCATTAAGATTATGGTTTTCTGAATCTTACTGTCTCTTATTGAAATTGGGGTATTGATTTTAGTGATGTCATCTTTTTGTGGACTGCGGTTGGTATATTGGTTTGTTCGGTTTGTTTTTTAGCTTTATTTTTAGCTTCAATGTTTCAGAGAGCTTTCTTCCATTTCGTCTCCTAGAAATTTTATACTTTTATATTTTACATGGTAAAAAGGAAACTATACACAGACATCACCTTTCACAAAACAATCTGTTTCATTTACCTGCCTCATTAAAATAAAAAATGGGTCGAATGTCCAATGGCTTCAAAATTCGGTAAACAAAAATTCAGTTTTCATCTTTGTCACGTATCAGTTGATTATGTCTGTGGAGGTCTCTTTCTAAGCCCCTTGCTCTTTATCACATGTATAGCATTATGAATGCCCTACTGCCTCAGTACTTGGAGTATTGGTTCCAAGCCCTAAGTTTTGAGCATCGACTTTGTAATCAGTTTGTTGACACCTCTGGGTAGATTGGTTCAGGCAGCATGCTTTCTTCTGATCAAATCAGGAACATTTGTCAGGTGAACCTTTACTGACTTTGACTTTCTGAGGTTTTCAATTCAGCTCTCCCAGCAGATCTTGGCAGATTTTGGCAGCTGTGTTCATATTTATTTTTATACATATTCTGCATATATGTATGTGTCTTTATATGTCCTTTGTTCTGTGTCCTGCTAGAAAAGGTTTTTATTTCTTTATTTTTAACTTTGTTCAATTGCTGATACTCAGGGTAACAGTTCCTCTTTTATGCTATTAATCTGTGCTGCAGCCTTAGTAGTTCTCAAAGTAATTTTTAAATTAAAAAAAAAAAAGTTTAAAGACTTTTTTGTTATGTGTATAAGTTTTCACCTCCATGTATGTTTGTGTATCCATGTATGCCTAGTGCCCAGAAGGATCAGAAGGAGCTGAATTCCCTGAAGCTGGGTTTACAGGCAGTTGTGACACACTCTGTAGATGCTGTGAACCAAAAGGTGATCTTCATTACTAAACACTCATTTTATTTTTAAATCTAGTCTTCGGGGTTTTCCATAGAGAAAACTAAAGCATCTATGAATAAACAAAATGCTATTTATCTATTCCACTCTGTATTTTCTTTTCTTTGACTGACTTACTGATATCACTGGCTTCCTTCTGAACTCATAAGCAACACACCCAGTTTCTTGCTGTTATCGTGAAGCTTGCTACGTGGTTCGGGTAAATGCTCTCCCTAAGTTGAAGAGTGGTTTAGTACTTCTTGCTGCTCAGATTTTTTTTTCATAAAAGTGTGTGAATTTTCTCCAAATACTTTTTTTTTCTAGTTACTGTACTTTAAAGCTTAGTTTCCTTTATAATTAAAAATTCAGAAACTAGAAAGATTTTTTTTTGTTGTTGTTTTGTGTTTTTAAGATGGCTAAGGCACTACCCTTCTCTGCAAGTATTTCTAGAAATTACCAGCCATTCACAGATCTGGATGAATGGTTCCTTCCTTTTTCTTACAAGTCATGGAGGGCGAGGGAGTCATGTTTTTAACCTTCCTCTCCACAAAGCATCTTAACTTATATGACTGTGGAAATAAAGAGGAATGCATCAGAGGATTAAGGAGAACATCTCTCCTACAGGACTAATCGATCTGTCACCGCAACTATTATGTGACTCATAACATTTCGATCTGTATTAGTATCTTTAGGGTGTGTGTGGTACCTTTAGATAATTGCTTAATTGATATACAGTCCACAGAAAAGTGGGAGGGGGTGAATAGAAAGATAGTTCTATTTAATTAAGCAGGAAGACATCTCCTCGGGCAGGGAACAAGAAGTGGGAAAGTGGCCAAGACAAAAATAAAGTTTATTATTTCCTCAGATCTGTCTCTCAGTTCATCTTTGTTGCCACATTCCTGACACTCAGGAAGGGCATTTATTTTGACCTCCAACCATGGGAAAGTTGGCAGTTTCTAACCCTAGAACCCTGTTTCCCTTGACCACCATGGAATGAAAACCATAGCTTGGATCCTAGCTACTGTACAGGACATGGTGGTCTTGCTCCAAGACAGGCCAAGAAGAAAAGAAAGGGATCAAAGCCTGACTGGACAGGTCTTAAGCACATAGGCCGAAACTGTGCACGTGTGGCAAAACTCTAATTCATATAACTTGCTTCCATGTTGTGTTGGGTCTGGTCCTGGGCACTCATATTTGTTTGTGTGTTGTGTAGTTCTGAATGTGCTGTTGAATTATGTGCATGCAGGAATAGCCTCTAACACTTAAAATATAAGAAGCCAAACCAGGATCTAGAGATTCTCTGGATGATGCTGGATGCTGAATGTGGAGGGAGCTTTTTTTAAAATTTCAGAAGCAAGTCACAGTTTGGCAGAGTTCATTATTTTTTTATAACTCTACTAAATTGTAGTTTAGCTTGCTTCTACTTATAGTGGGAGAGGAAGAATGAATGTCTGAAGAATAAAAACCTGCCATCTGGGGCTCAGCTATGACCCAGTCAAAGTGTTGCCGCCCTGTGCAAGATTCATAAAACCCTTGTAATTGCAGTTGTTGTTCTGAAACAAAGCCTCGAGGGATGCTTGCTGTCCTTGGACTCTAAATGACGGCAAACAGAGAGAATGCACAGTGGTCATCAGTGGGAGAGGCTGAAACAAAATCACACATGACCTTCCTATAGAAGTACATAATTATCTCCAGTGATGAAAAGCAGGTCCCCAGCCCCACCATGCTTCCTACCATTTAACCTCTTCAGCCATTGCACATCATTCTGCCTAATCTGCTGAAATTAAGAGAGGAAGGAAAATAAAATTTCTTACCCCACCCTGATCGATTAAGTAATTACTACACCATTGGAAGGGGTGGGGGTGGGGGTGAGTCACATGTCTGGCATGGAAAACCCTGTCATTCACTTAGGAAGACCAAAGGTTAGGTTCCCCATGATGTTCATAAGTGAATAATTTTTGAATAATTTACAAGTAAAAGTTGGACAGCTAACATGTATGTGTGTGTGTTTGTGTGTCTATGTGTGTATAAAATTGTGTGCCTGCATCTAGGGTTGTAATATTTTCTTCCACTTTAGCCTGGATTCCTTACTTTGCCTGTATTGTAAGATCATTGGGGATTTTTTTTAAGTCATGAGATTGCTCAAGCTACCTCCTACACAGCAATGTATTGTTACACATTTAAAAATGTAGAAGCACCATTTTCTACCATTTCTATTACTACAGGTTTCTCATGCTGTCCTTCATGCCCCACACTCTTTCTTCACATTCAACAAGTTCTGCCCTGTCCTTCACTGTGGGGCCGAATTGAGGTCTGGTTAATCTGTAACCGTACTGATTCAAATGGATTTTCTTTGAAGAAGTTGAAACTTCACTCTGCAGGAGGCTTCCTTCCACATGTGAAGACTCATGCCCAGATAGAAATAGGAAGGCCACCTTTCAGGAGTAAACAGTAAAATAATAATAATAATAATAATAATAATAATAATAATAATGACAATAATAATAATCTCTGTTTTCAACTGTGATAGAGACAAAAGGAAACCTTAAGATTGTCTTTTGTAGGAGCTGTATAAAGCCCACACATGAGAGCATGGTAGATTATACTCTCAACCAAAGAGGGTCAGGCAGAAAGACTGCTGTGAGTTTGAGGCCAGCATAGGGTAAACACTGAGTGCGAGCCAGGGCAACATAAAAATGTCACACAAACAGCTTTCTTCCAACAAAACTCAAGGTTTAATCAATGCACCCTAAGCCTTATAAACTGGCTTTTATTCCTTCATATCCACTGGTACCACAGCATCCAATGGCGGTGACTATTACCTTATCCTTCAGCTAGTGTTGAGGAGCCGTGTCAAGATATGCGTTCACTCTCACAGGACGCGTGTTAGCATGAAGACTACAAATTAAATGCCAGGAAGCAGGTCCTAATTGTTCTCCAATTAGTAATGATTTCTATGAGGACGTCCTTAATTTTTCTTCTATGAAATTCGGATAAGTTAAAAACAATGAAAGTCAAATTGTTTGCACAAATATTGATGAGGCTAATTCTATTTAGAGCTGACATCCTCTTCAACATTTACATATAATGTCTAGACAAAGCTCCCCTCCAAAATGCAACATGCTGAATGCTGTGCGAGGCAGGGTTAGAGCTTGGTATTCAGCATGGCAGTTAAGAAACCATATGGAAACAAAGAGATTTGCATTTATACTAGATCAGTGCATGCAGTGGGTGTATTTGGTGTTCAGGCACAGGCATGCGCACTCACAGAAGCATACCCCTACTCCCTTGTGCCTGGGATACCCGGAGCCTTCTAGCATTAACTGTTATTTAATGAATACTTTCTGAATGCACTGCATGCAATTATTGTGGGCACTGTGCTTCTCAGTTCTGTAAACAGCAACAGCATGCTCTGAGCCCTGAGGAATGACCTCACACTACATAGAGGCATGTAATCTCCAGTCAAGGGGCTGGAAAACACGCCAAGCCTTGGGAAATGAGACAAAGAAGGGATACTGGGCAGAAATTGGGACTACAGAATGTCATAGAATCTGCTTCAATCGTCTTTAGTCCTTTATTGTGATTCAGCATTAGCTGTAAACAAAAGAAATACATCAGTGGTGGAAATTGGGGACAATGCAGAAATATAAAAAGTGGAAAAGGAATGCATTCTGGTAGGATCGGAGGGCCAATCTGTCTTGCAGCAAGACACGTGAGGACAATGTAGTACCCGAGAGATGAGGGAAAATGAAGCGAAGGATCCCAGATGCTGAAAACTAATCTGGATTAGTTTAGAACTGGATGGCTATAAGTCAGAAGAAGCAGAGTTACGTCTGAACTGCAGAGACATTCATGCTGAAGTGTTTCCCATGGAGTTGGGGTATTCATTTTCAAAGGTGACACCCACATAAGTTCTTGTGCATTTAAAGATTCATTTGAAATGTTCTTAAGTCATATGACCTTCCTGAAGGGCCACTTTACTTTACCCCGGGGCAGTATCTGTTTCCTGCAGCTCAAACTGTTCAGTAAATTCATCCCAGACAACCAGAGCCCATCTGCCCCAAACCCCACTCCTCTGTGTTCATCATAAAACTAGTGCTTTCTGCCTCTGCTTTTGAAGGTCTATTGCACTGGCCTTCCCTCCCCTTATAACAACAACAAAGGAGCAAAAAGAAAATCTATCCACAAGAGGCAGGAAGATACAAAATCAAAGAAGGAAAAATTAAAACTATCAACAAGACTTGGAAAGATACAAAGCAACCCATTAAAACAGTGTTTTATTATAACTTACAGCCTCCTCTTTACAAAAAAGCTTCCCACTTCTCCTGCCAGGCTTGAAACGCAGATTCACGTTCAAGTGTATATTATGAACTCAAACTAGACCATCACACCCCAGGCCATGCCATGACCACCGAGCTGAGTGTCTTTGCATCAAGAAGAGTCTATGAGTGTCTAAAGCTGGGGGCTTCTGGGAAGGTACACAGAGCTCTGGAGGACACAGCAGCTGAGCCTGCAGTCACAGAAGCTCTTGGCTTAGTTCACATGAAAGATGCAGGACTCTGGGCTCTGGAGTGGGACAGTGACACTGGCTTGTGGTCACTTGGCCGGATAGGTGGGTTCAGCCACCTCTGTTTGTTTAGCTGTCCCTCCACGGGCTGCTTCCAAAAGTCAGAGCCTGCTGGCCTTCAACTAAGACTCTTCTCTTCTTTAAGGTTCAAATCTCTATACATAAGTTAAAACAAACAAACAAACCCAAACAATGTTTGGATACTCTGTAAAGTAGGGGAAACATGAAGGAGTATTACAAACACTTTCTCTTTAAAACATAGATGCCATTATTTCTTTAAGATGCTAAGTGGGACTCTTAGGAGACACAGAAGCATGGTGAAACTGCTACCATGGTGAGAAATACCTCTAACGTCACAGGCTCATCTATAACCACCATGACAGGGACAGGTGTGAAAGCATTTATAAAAATCCAGAGTATCATGTGGATATGAACAGTACAGCAGACCTTCAGGCTCCTTCTTCCTGTCTCTCTGTTATGTTTTATCTTTACACACACACAGTCCCATTTCATCCTGGCCTTGGTGACCACTGCCTTATTTTCCAAGTGAATGCTTGCACGAATATATCCAACAATGCTGTATTTCATACACAAGTAAGAGGACAAAATACATTCTTTTATTCATTCAGATACTACCATATTCTCCAGTCTTAGTCACATGACAGTAAATGGCAGGATTAGCTACTTTTTTAAGGCTGAATAATATTCCATTAAGTAGCTGGTATCACATATTTTATTCATGTATCCGATGAGCAGTTCTAAGTTTGACTTCCTAGTTTGGTTATTTTGAACATTGCTAAGTGAACATGGGAGAGCTGAAGTCTTTTACGTGGTAATTTTATTCCCTTGGGTATAAACAGCATTGTAGTGCTAACACTGTAAACCTATTTTACATTCCCCCACCCCCCGGAACCTTTCTAGCAATTTTCCATGATTAGTGCATTTTACATCTCCGTGCCTTCTAAAATTCTTTCTGGAAGACAGGAAATCTGTGGAAGAATAAAGGCTTCAGTTAACCTCAGACCATCCCTACCACTGAGCACCCTGAACAGAATAAGTACTTACTGTAAGCTCAAAAAGGCAAGCTGAATAATTGACAGGCGCTGGGCGTGGCTCGCTGCTCCCCAAACGTCTCCCTGAAGCGACTGTGATTGACAGCCATTTCCAGAATTCAAGCTGCTTCCTCCAAAGGCAAACTTTAACTTATTTCTTCCTTCACAATCGATGAGAAGCCAAAAATGTTCAACAACAATGGTTCCATTCATCACTTCTGATCAAATGACACTTCTGTGAAAGGAAGTGTTAGAGTGAGCTTTTCCCCCCACTCTTACTTTAATGATAACATTCGAGGCTTTCGGTAGCAAAAATTTTACTTATCTAAAATTTAAATAAAATATCTGATTATTGATTGTATAAATCTTATTTTGGGGTAGTCTTTTATAATGAGGGACTTACTTAAAATTTTAGGGTACTTTAAAAATAAAAGAAAACCATTTCTCAAGGGCCCACTTTTACTCCTGAGCTTAGAATAGCATACCCCTTGTTTTACATCTTTTTTTTTTCTTTAACTTAAATAAAAATAGATTTAAATTATTTGTTTTTGGGATCCTCAACAGACTCAGTATCTTTCTCCTCTTTTTCACATTTTTTTTTCTGTTTGTTACTTGAACTTTTTGGTCTCTTTTGATGTTTATCCAATTTTAGAAAAAAAAAATAATTTAGTAATCCACGTGTCGAGTCTTGTTAATCCAGATCATCTTGGGGAAATGGAAATTCTACCAGTGTCTTACTTAGGGTTTATTTTACAAAATAAGTGGAATTCGCTGGTAATCTTCAGAGTGTTTCTCTATACTGTTAATCAGCTAAACGTAACCCTCAATTATAAATGCAAATTTCCAGGGTGAAATTGAGTGTTCAGAGACTCCAGAGTGGCTGTCATTGGCTGTACATTGCCAAGTCAACACAACCTAAAACAAAGTGTTGGGTCAATATTTATTTTTGAATTGGTGCTCTAGAGAGAGCTAATGTGGGGGGTAATTTGGGTCAATAAAAAAGAAATAAGGGTCTCCCAAAGGCAATAAAAAGAGATTTGTTCTAAATTGTGTATTTTTACATGAATTATCTGGATTATATCAACTGTTTAAGTCTGTGAAGGAGCGAGGCTGGAAGTTTATTCAAATGCTGACATTTGCAGAGAAGACTCACATGAGGAAAGTCCAGACATCAGGAAAACAATTTCTCACATCTGACAAAAAGGAAAAATATCATGGAAATTTTAGATCATGCTTATATCTATTTATTGGTCCTGGTTTCTTATTGGAACCTAATTAATCATATACTTATTATTGAAATGTATATGGAAACACAGGCAGGTTTGAGCAAGCCCATTTTGTGTTTGTGTGTGTGTGTGTGTGTGTGTGTGTGTGTGTGTGTGTGTGCCTGTGTGTGTATGTATGTGTGACTGTGTGAGTGTATGTGTGTGTTTAAATCAACATTTCCAGAATAAAAGTCATTTGTAAGCTTTACTAGCGGTTCACCACAGTGACAGGCTTCCAAACAAGGAGAAATAATTTATTAGCTCACTGTGTTTTTCCAGCACCCCCACCCCACCCTGAGGTGGTGCATAGGCTGTGTAATGAATAAATTAAGTATATTTTCTGCCTCGTGCTTAGAATAAATCATTACTTTTTCCAAACCAAAGGTGGGTGGCTATTTGTAAGACTCTTCTGAGTCAGACATGAGTGATCAGGTACTGTGAGGAATTCATTTTATTTACTGGTTTTTTTGCAAAATAATCACTTGCAGCACATTTCTGATTGAAAAAAATAAAAAGACTTCCACCACAAAAAGAACAAGAGATTGAAAGCCTGTAAAATCAAGTTGGCTTCCTAAATTTAAATAATTCTTTGCACATAAAATGTAGCAACACACCAAAACATTCCTTTTGATGTAATCACAAATATAGTTTTGTTATATTTAAATACAGTTACTGAAAACCGTTGTTCAAAAAGAGAATTATCTTTACAAAGCGAACTGTACAAGTATTGAATGAACTTTTTGAGAAACAGAATACTGATCCTCTCTTCCTATGGAGAACAGCTACTATGATAGAATATATTTTAATTTGCAGCCATACAGTAGTTGTCTCAGGCAAGAGTAATTGAAACCATGGTGATCATTTATAACTCATTTTATAGTTACTTTATAACGTCATAAATATAAAGCAATGATACTGTTCTTCTTAACAGAGAATTCAGGACATGTGTGCATCAGAGCTTTCTTTCATGAACAAGTTCATGTAGTGCTCATGTCAGAGTGACCGACCAATGAGAGCAGTTCCTAGCCTCTGCCAGTAGCCACCTGCAAAGCTCAGAAGCTTCCTTTCATCAACCCCAAAACAAGTAGGATGATTCTTCCCACAATTCACTACCAAGCACTTTTGCCAAGGGACTTAAACATAACTAAGCTTTCAAAACAACCTAAATGTCGTGAAGGAACATAAATCCAACGGGAAGTCCCCCATTAAAAAGCATATTAGATGATCAATTTAACAGTGTGTAGATGTGTGACTATGATAGATTTTATCTAGAATGTCTATTTGCAACCAGAAAAAAAATCTCATTTTTTTCCTAAATTTTCACAGATTTACAGAAGTAAATTTAGAAAGCATTAGACAAAATTTTCATCAAGTATCTTACACTTGAGTAATGTAATTTCTAGAAACTTAAAGGTCTGGTAAAATGGCTTCTGTAGTAAAAGATAACCATTTCTTTGAAACATTTGGCAAGCACTCATTTAAGATCTTTAATACTAATATTCAAAACATTTACAAATATATAGTATAAAAAGAATAATTGTTATCTACATTAATGAATCCACTTGTTTGGGCATTTCTGCTAGTGGATTATAACTATAATGAAATACCTGGTTTATTTAGCTCATGGGTTTGGAGGCTTAGCATTTAGTCTGATAAGATATTGATCTGTCTTCTGGTAAAAACAGTGGGTGGCAGCGTACCACAAGGAGATAACGCACGTGTGGAAATGCATATCGCAACCAAAAGAAATCTGAAAGAAACTGGGGTCCCCACACTTCCTAAGTGACTGTTCTGCTACATTAAGCACCTTCTATCAGACCCTCCAGCAAGGGTTCTTCCACCTCCCGAGTACACAAAAGTGGGGATCGAGCTGGAATCACAGTGGAGGACTGGATAACAGAAACCAAATTCAAACTCGAGCTTTCCCCCACAGTTATTCTATGGTGTCCTGGCTGGGTCTCTGTGCCAACTTGTCAGGAGCTGGAGTCGTCACAGGGAAAGCAGCTTCAGTTGAGGAAATTCTCCAGGAGAGCCAGCTGTAAGGCATTTTCTCGATTAATGACCAAGGGTAGGAAAGCCCATTGTGGGTGATGCCATCCCTGGAGAGGTAGTCCTGGGCCCAATAAGAAAACAGGCTGAGCAAAACAGGGGAAGCAAGCCAGTAAGAAACTCCTCCATAGCCTCTGCATCAGCTCCTGCTTCCTGGTTCCTGCCCTGTCCTGACTTTCTTTGGTGATGAACAGTGATGTGGAAGGTGGAAGGTGAATAAACCGTTTCCTCCTCAACTTATTCTTGGTCATGTTTTATGCAGGAATGGAAACCCTGACTCAGACATATGGGAACTCTCATGTCTACATTTCTATTGCTGGCCAGGCAGTAAGGGAAGAACAGTGAATTGAGGCACAGTGCCTATATCTCTGTGGAAATTCAGGCCAAAGTTTGTTAGAATGATCTTCTCCATGGGATGCTGTGCACATCCCTCAACCCAGGAACTCCAGAGACAAAGACAGGAAGTTCATGCATTTGAGCTAGATTGGAAAACGTAGGACGCCCTGTCTCAAAACTAAAGAATTTAGATAAGCAGGAGTAGTTGGGAGGTAAGTGAGAGTAGTCAGTGTGCAACGCATTCATATGTAAAATCGCAAAATTAATATTAATTTAAAGTAAGCAGTGCAAATGATCAAACTAGCCCCAGTGATTGAGGTCTTGGAGCCATATAAATTTGTAGACTGATTGTACTGACTTAGGATATTAATTCATCTTTTGATGTTTTTCTAACACATGAAACACAGTGTAATCTTGGTAGGTGCAGTGTGCTCTGTCTTTATATGCAGTGTGTGTTGTCTTTGAGTGCAGTGTTCAGTGTCTGTCTTTAAGAATCAAACAGTGTCACTGCCCTCAAGAATGAAGACAACTCAACCATGGTGGATAATCTTTCTGATGGTTTTGAATTCAGTTTCCAAGTATATTATTGAGAAACTTTGAATCAATGTGCATGAGGAGTACTGGTCTATAACATTCTTTATTAAGTGTGTGTGTATATGTGTGTGTCTGTGTGTTTATGTCTGTATGTGTATATTTATGTGTCTCTGTGTGTCTGTGTATGTGAATCTATGTGTCTGTGTTTATGTGTGTGACTGTGTCTGTCTGTGTGTGTTTGCATATATGTGTGTCTGTGTGTGTGAAAGAGAGAGACAGACAGAGACAGACAGAGAGACAGAGAGATGGAGAGATTGAGAAACAGAGACAAGAGACACAAAGTGAAGTGTTGGAGACTGGAGAGGTAGGAGTGTGGGAATATTATTGGAGGAGCTTGTAGAATCAGGAACATGACGAAAATATAGTGTATTAAAATGTAAGTAATTTAAAAAAATAATTAGTATCAAATCAAGGCTTAGTTGTTCTGTAGGTCTTTATTCATACTAATTTTGTGCATTCTGTTTTCCCCTTCATTTTATGTTTTTACTCCCCTTTCATTAGCATGTAATAGCACATTTAAGCATGTAATAGCATGTATAAACATGAAATAGCATGTACTAATGTATACCAGCATAGTGGGTTTTATCTTCATAGTGACATCTTCATACATTAATATAGGGGGAAAAACCCTGCAGGTAAATAAAATCCCTGGCAGCAACAAAACAAGAAATTACTTCAATACTAAAAGCATTAGTATATTACTTTTGTCAATAAAAGAGTATTTAGACAATTTCACTAAGATCTGATAGAAAATTGTGATATTTCTTTCAAAGTATTTTGAAATATCTACTTCAGGAGAACACTGTAACATAAACACATATTGATATGAATGCTTAATAAATGGGGAAGATTTAGATATATTCTTTCCCTATAAGTTTCCCATTCTGATCATGCAGCAATAGGTGTGGAGATTGTGATTTTTACACTCTGAGTCGACGACCCTCTCATTCATAGTTTTCTGACAGTTTGCCGATTCTGGTAGACATGTACATGTGCAAAACACATAGAATGGAGACAGAAGAGACTCTGGTGAGTAGGGACAAGCCTGTCTGTAGTCCACCTCCAGAACAACAGTGCCTGCTTACGCTAAGCTCTAGAATCTAAAGAGAATTTTCCATGTCGCAATTTGAAAAAAGAATTCAGTTTTGTGTATTCAGTTTTGGTGTTTTCTTTTTCCTTTGTTTTTTTTTTTTCTTTTCTTTTCTTTCTTTCTTTCTTTCTTTTTTTTTTTTTTTTTTTTTTGTCCTCTTTGGAAGAAAAGATATGCTGTGCAGTTAATAAATATTTATGCCTTACCATCAATAATGCAACACATCTTAGATGAAGACAGACCCATAAGAACTTACATATTATTCACAGACCACACTTTCTTTCTCCTGTTTTTTTCTGGGGACACCATCAGATCTGTTGAGTTGGAATTCCCAAGAAGCACAGTCAACTCTATTGATTAGAGACCAGATAAAAACGGTTACTTTCTGGGCATGTATTCTCCACAGTGACCCTGCAGGGAACTCTGCTTCTCATCCATAGCTCACATTCCCTAACTTCCTGATTGAGCACATTACTGGGTCTTGAATTGGAAAATGTCTTCTATAATCTCACGTGTCAGAACATGGTCCCAGTTGGTGGTGCTATTAGGGGAGATGGTAGGGTGTTACTGGAGGAAGTATGCCACTGAAGGGTATCCTTTAAGGGTCTGTAGCTTCACCCATATAATCCAATTTGATTATTTTCTCATTGTATTTGCTATTAATAATGTAATCACTCAGGGTTTTGCCTCCTATCATTCTGGGTTCTCCTCTGGAACTCTTTGTCTTAAACTATCCCTTGTTTCCTTGTCTTTATAAGTTACTTTTGGTTATGGTGTTTGATCACAGAAGCTTAAAGTTGACTAACAGGTACTTTAGACCAAAGAAATGTACATGTCCTTCTTCTTCCTAACATCAGGAGACCTCCTAGCTAACATCCCAGAAGTGCTAATGTGACATATTGTATTCAGACAATGGTGAGAGTGGATTCCACATAGGGTCAGTGAGATTTGAGGTAGATACACATTGAGTTAAAAAGCCATTTTTATCAGGAACATACTTGACATTGTTGGCGCACACCTCAGAACTTCACATCCTTCCTAGTTTTATTTCTGTTGCATTGATAAAATATCCTGACAAAAGGAACTTGGAAGAGACAGGGTTTGTTTTAGCTCATAGTTCCTGAAGAGAGTTCACCATCCCTGAGAAACAAGCCAGCAACTTAGACATCTATAGTGTGGAGAGGGGCGGGGGGGGCACTTGATTTATTGATCCCTTTCTCTGAAATTCATGGCATGCAGCTTTCCAGGATGGGTAGAACTTCCCATCTTAGCTAATATAACCAAGACCATTGTTTATAGCTAGGCCCACAGGCCAACCTAAACTACACAACTGTTCCTGAGAACTTTCTCCCCAGGTAATTGTAGATTCTGTCAGGTTGACAACTGAAGTTAACCAAGTTAACTTGTTTTTCCTTTTTTTATTGGATATTCTCTGTATTTACATTTCAAATGTTATTTCCCTCTCTGTTCTCATCCCTCCTCCCCCTCCAGTTGCTTCCATGAAGGTGCTCCCTGTCTCAATCACCCTCTCCTCCTCAGTACCTTGCCATTCACTGAACACACCTTCACTGAACCAAAGGCCTCTCCTCCCATTGATGCCAGACAATGCTGTCCTCTGCTACATATGCAACTGGAGCCATGGGTCTCTCCATGTGAACTCCAGGTGTTTTAGTCCCTGGAAGTTCTGGAGGGTTGGCTGGTGGGTAATGTTGTTCTTCCCATGGGGTTGTAAACTCTTTCAGTTCCTTCAGTCCTTTCTTTACAGCATCCAGTTGATGATAGCCATTCTTTCTAACTCAGGAGTCTCTCTCTTCTTTGCACTGTGCTATTTCCATGTCAGATAACACCTCCCTCATCTACAGAGAGAGAAGTGCTTTCTAAACATCTGCCACTGTTAGCAGAATGTCTACTCAGTTCTATGTTCCAGGAAGTATGCGCATGGCTAGAATATTACAGAAAACAGTGTGATGTATATAAAGATGGCAAAAAAGAAAGAAATCAAGGACCCACGAGATGGTTCTATGGGTAAAGACACTTTTGCCAAGCCTGGCAACTTGAGTTTCATTTCTAGAACCCAGCAGATAGAAGAGACTCCCCCAAGATTCCCTCTGACTTTACACATGTTACAGTAAGTGTGTAAATGTACTAAATAAATAAGTAAATGTAATTTTTAAAACTTTTGAAAAAGATAAAAATTGAAAAATAAAACCGAGCCACACTGTCTAGAACTGTTCTTTCAGTGTTTTGATTTTATTTTTTTTATACGCCGTGACGAACTGCAGCCTACCTGCCTGCTATAGGTCAGTCTTCCTGATATTTGAACCTACCTACAGAGAGGTCAGTTGAAAGATCTTTAAGAAGGACATCCTGATGAGAAAAGAACACAGACAGTCGCCTGCAGACGGCAATAGAGGGAAAGCAGAGAAAGCTGGTGTTCACTGATCTCTCCAAGGCTCAGAGTCAGGGGAAGACAGGCTGAAAGAATATCTTCTGAGATTCCTGTATTTCATCTTTCATATGGGAGCCCTTAAATCATTGAAAATAATAGGTTTCCCCTTGATTATATATAATTTAAATATCGCATTAAACAGAAGGATTCAATATTATGACTGCTTTCTTTCTGTGTAAAGGACAGTTTTTCTTCTTTTAAAAAATTTTTTTTTCCTAGTTGCTAGCCTATATGTAATTTTCAGTGAATCTCTTGGTTTCTGGGGAAAGTTGTAAAGTTTTACTACCAGAAAAAAAAATGATACAAAGAAAGAAGCAGGAACACTACAAAGCTTCCAACCAGGACACATAGACATGCTAGGAGGTGTCAGTAACCTTAATGCTAAATAAAAGATCAGAGCCTTCATGAAACATTGGTGAGTCTTAGAAGACACAAGTTCTGTGTTCACAGGTCTCAATCGTGAACACCTTACCTCACTTGTGGCTGTGGGTATGTGTGTCCCAGTTAGACACAACATCCTTGGTTGTGGAAAGGAAGATCCCTGGAGCAGCTGAGCAAATACCCCAGCTGCAGAAAATAAGGTTTCCTAACAGGTATAAGGAGCCACATTCTTAGAAGGAATAAAAGTGCACATGAAAGTTCTCTTCTACAGGGACCGGTCAGGCTTCACCCCTCAGCAGTGATATCCATTTGCTCTGAGCAGTAAAAGCAACAGGCCCCTCTGGAGTAAAGGATACCTCAACCCTGATCAGATGTCCATTTATTTTAATTTCAATTTTATGTATATCAGTGTTTTACCTGCATGTTTGTGTGTGTACAAAATGCATGCCTTGTAGCACAGAGGTCAGAATAGGACATCCTATTCTCTGTAACGGGAGTTACAAATGGTTGTTTGCCACCATATGGGTTCTAAAGCATAAACCTGGGTCCTCCAAAAGAATAGCAAAGGCTCTTAACTTATGATCTGCCTTGACATCGCCTCACTTTGAAACTGTATTTTTATTTTAACGATAATGCTTTCTCTTAAAGGTACTTTAAAATGAATCTAGATTATTGCATTTGTATATACATAAGCTGTTTTGAAGTGCACATACCTAATGAGTAGTTGGCTGTTGCTAATTAAGAAAGGCCTGGCCTTGGTTATAAGAAACTCTTCTTACTTTTCAAGACATAATATGTTGTAGTTGACATGAACAATGGCTCTCCTAAATGTATTCTTTTAATGCTGAAATTACATCCAGAGAGCAGTACCAGACATCTCTCCGTACACCTAGCACTGGGTTACTCCAGGCTGCACTAACCACCACTACAGTAAGCGTTAACTGCAAGCAGGTGAATTCCATTGTAATCTATATTACACTCTCTCTGTCATGTTACTGGGTCATCATAAGTTGAGTTTATATATAGTCTAATAATTGTTAATACTCCTTTCATGAACATGGATGATCATACTGTCCTTCAACATACTGTCCAGTTTGAGGAGTGTTATACCCATTTTAGAGAATTATGGGTAATAAGACAATTTCATTGAAGAATTTCTAAGGATCCTCCCTGGGATTTTCCACAGGGGCTGTGCTAACTTCCCACCCAACCTTGAAATAGTGGCTCCTTTCCACATTTCTATACATTCTGTCTGTCATTATTGTTATATTAGCCATTAGGCCATAAATGAACAAACATATCACCCACCAGGCAACACTGTTTGCTGCTCAAATGTTTAAAATGATTAAATAAGAGAGAAAAATAAAGAAACATAATTCTATCACTCAGAGATGACCTTTGAAATTATCATCTATTTGTTTCTGTCCATCCCTCATTACCCTAGCATATAGAGAGAGGGAGCAGGAGACAGAGGGATAAAGGAGAGGAGAGAAACAACAGTTATGCCTCTCAGCATCCATCTTCAAAGGTAGGCCGTAGTGACAGCATTGCCTTTGTTCGAATTGAGCCCTGATGAATATAGGCCACTATCTATGTATAATAACTGTAAATATGACTAGGACTACCATTTCAAGAATGTAGTTATTTTGTGATATTTTAGCTGCTTTTCCTAGAATTTTCCTTCATCTCAAATTCATACTAGTGTAAATACATACATGCAAATTTACTATGCTCTTAATTGACAATATTGAACAAGGGTTAGTCAAGAGAAAAATATGGAATAAAAAAAACACAAACAGAGTCTTGTGTTCTGGTTCTTATCTAGCACATATTCAACTACTGACATATTATTATTATTATTATTATTATTATTATTATTATTATTATTATCATTATCATTATCATTATCATTATTATTATTATTATGCTATCTTTCTATCCTGCAAGTTGGTATTTACCTATTCGGTCCAAAAGAAAAGTTAGAGTCATTGTTTTCCCTAAATGCCCGAGTGAAATTAAGTTATACGGAACCAATAGTATTCTCTTCATCTACCACTCGTTAAACATATCAAAAATGGAAATGAGTTGAGTTTGGCATAACTCATAATGTCATTTGGGAAGAAGACAGAGGAGCCGCGCCAACATTAATGTGCACTGTGTGAATAATTTACTTTAATTTCAATTATAGTGCTGGGATGAGATGTAGGAAGCCTTCCCTGTAGCTGCTCTGAGCTCTGGGATTTAACTTGGTTAGCAGAACAATTTAGATGGCTCAGGGACCTAAATTTGAAGCCAAGATGCTACGGGTAAGGATGCAAAATAAATAGTGGTCCACGGTGTCAGTGGTTTGCACAATAGGAGAAGAGTAGAATTAAAGGTAAATGGACAAGAGGCAGGCCAGTTTCTAGAGTGGAAAGCTGAACAGCAGCAACATTTATGAAGTACACAGGGAAAATAGAAGCAAAGCCCTGAAGTGTGTCCAGACAACTCTGCAGGTCAAGAACACCACCAAAGGCTAAATCAAAATGAGCCCCTAAACGAAGATGTATGCATAAGCAATGCGTTGAGCAGAGAAGCTAAGACCGCATATTTCATGAAATTATTCATTATTTGTGGATATTGATTGCACAAAATAATAACTTTTTGACCTTTTTATATGGGTATAAAATACCTGCTGCTCACATTCACCCACCTCTCCCCTGTCATCTTTCTCTTCCCATAAATCCTTCTTCATATGTTTTTATGAATTAAAAAAAACCTAGGTATTAAATCTGATTCCCCAAATGCATGATTATTTATCTTTCTGAGTCTGGCTTATTTGACTTAACATAATGATCTCCAGCTCCATCAATTTCCCCACAAATGACATAATTACATTCCATATGGCTGAGTAAATTCCATTGTGTATCATGCATTTCATTCATCAGTAGATGGACATCCACTCTGATTTCATACCTCAGTTATTGTGAATTTTTCTTCTCTATTTCAATGACTAGCTGCTTATCTAAGCTTCTGAAATTGCTTACTACTTTTAAAGAGGGTCTCTTAGAAATATTCTGAGATAGGGTGGCTGGATGTCTTCTCTGTCCAATTCACAAAATGTAACTATTTTCTTGAGTGTTCTACAGTAAGTCTTGTCTTCTTTTTTTCAGAAGTCAGCAGACAGGAGAATTTGTGTTTTAGTCATACAATGCCATACACTCCATTAGTAAAGACTCATTCAACTTGGTACTGTGAGCCAATGCAATCTTACCATCTACGTTACACCTTCAGTTTAAGCCATGTGTGATTGTCAGTGTTATGTGCCTACTTGTCTTGGTTAAGAGATTCACAAGTAGCTCATGAGATAATATTTGTAATTGTGCCCATTAGAAACTTCTCAGAAGATAACCAAATCTTTACATGAAGAAGGAAGATCCTGCCCATATTGATAAATATCATCTTATCTACTGAAACCCAGATAGAACAAAGAAAGAGAAGAAAGACGGACTCTCTTTCTGGATCTAGGACATCCATCTTCTTATGGATGCTTGTTTCTCTGGCCTTAGCCTGCAGGAAGTATGTAAGTACCTTCCAGACTCTCTGTCTTTTGACTTCAGTTGGGATTTACAACTTCAGCTTCCTTGATCCTCTAGATTTCAGATCTTGAGGAAATTGCCTCATTGCTTGCTTCTGGAAGACCGCAGAACTTGTCATTGCTACTTACATAACCAAATGCCCATAAAACTTCTCCTCATGAAATATTTACTAACATCTTCTTCTGTGTTTCATTGGAGAACCCTATGTTCCATTGGCATTTCATGCTGCTTGTGGTGGTATAATAGTATATGGGGCACTGTCACATGGGTAACATTTATTTTCAAAGATTGCAGAAAATAAATATTATCTCATCTTCCCAAGTGAATGAAACAAGTAGATAATCTCTTGAAGGACTTATTTCTAGAGAAAACTTATTCCTCCTCACTCAGTAGCCATTAGTTATGTATAGCTTCTGTTAGGCACTTGATGGGCCAGTAAGATGCAATTCTCCCCTTCAATGTTGGCACATAAACTGGTATACACATTGTGCATGTTTATTTAGACAACTGTCATGTTGATATTTCATGGGGGTAGTATCCTTTTTCTATATAGACTACACTATCTCTAGAACAGATGTCCTGGTCCTGTGGCTCTTAAAGTCTTTCTCTGCTCCCTATTAATTGAAGCTTCCTGAGCCTTAGGTGTAGAGGTTTTGTTGTACTGGGGTCATCCACATCGTGGATAGTTGACCAGCTGTCTATCTGTAATAGTCTCAGTCTATCTCAGAAAGAAGGTACTTTGGTAAGCGGTACAAGTAACACTTATCTTTAAGCATAATGTAATATATTTAGTAGGTACTTAAAATTATATTGGTTTGAAAATTGGAAGAAGTATGTTCTTATCTAAGATCTTTGACCTTAACACTACTAAGGACTAGATGGTTATTTGCTACCAAGTGGTTAGCCCTAAAAATTACACATAAAAGTAACACTAAATGAACATGTATTACACAGACACACAAACACACACACACATATATGTCTAAATACACACACATATAGAGAGTAACAGTAATAAAAATCAGAGTAATAGTCAAATCAATACAAATATAAGGCTGAACAAACTAACAAAGGCAATTTAGGAATTGAAGTCAGTATTAAATAAAGAGATAGAAATTTCAAGGAAAACTCGAATTGAGATTAAAATGCAATTGAAAAACCCAATGTAGTAGTTTGAGTATGCCTAGCCCAGGGTGTGGAACTATTTGGAAGCATGGCACTGTTGGAGTAAGTGTGACTTTGTTGGAGTAGGTGAGCCACTATAGGCTTGGGTTTTAAAACCCTCATCCTAGTTGCCTGGAAGCCAATCATCTTCTAGCCACCTTCAGATAAAGATGTAGAACTTTCAGCTACACCATGCCTGCCTAAATTCTATCATTATCCCACCTTAATGATAATGGACAGAACCTCTCAACCTGTAAGCCAGCCCCAGGTAAACGTTGTCCTTATAAGGGCTGTCTTGGTCATGGTGTCTGTTCACAGCAGTAAAACTCTAAGATTATAGTCAGTGCCAGGGACTGGGTTATTGCTGTGAGAGGCCTGACCATGTTTTTGCTTGGAAGAATGTGGATTTCTAGACTTTGGATTTGTAAAGCAGTAGAATGCTTTAAGTGGGGCTTAATGGACCATCCTTGTAAAAATATAGAAGACTTTCTTGCTAAGAGTATTTCGAACTGTAAAGACCTGACCCAAGTTGTTTCAGTGGAGAAGAATTTCAGTGCATGTCCTAGGGACTGTTTTTGAAATATGTTAGTGAAGAATATGGCTTCTTTTCTGCCTTTGGCTAAAGAGTCTACTGAGGCTAAGGTAAAGAGATTTGTATTAATTGCACTGACAATGGAAGTGTCAAAAAAGCCCAGCAGAGACTTTGTTCTCTGGTTAAGTCTCATGAAGAGCATTTTGAACAAGCATAAGAAGGTAAGAAAATAAAATGATAAAATGTATGGTACAAGTATTAAAGGGGCACAAAGAAGATGAATGGAGCCAAATCTTTTGTTCTAGGAGAAAGTAGATTAAGGGAGTGAAACTTCGGAGCAAGATCCTACCAAGCTAGGTTAAATCTAGTCCTGGTATCTTTAATCTCAGAAGATAAATCCAAGCACATCTCTGAGTTCAAGGACAGCCTGGGACAGAGCAAGTTGTAGGTGAAGAAACACTTAAATCCAGGCCTGGTGGTACACACTTTTAATTCAAGGAGGCAGGCATACAAATCTTTGATGTCAAGGTCAATCTATAGATCAAGTTCCAGGACAGCCAAGCTTAGGCAGGGAATAAATGATTAAAACCAGAAATCTGGTGATAATATCATTGAACAAGGGGGCCATGTTCCAGCTGCAGCAAGCAGCAGAACTCAGCATCTTCACCCATTTGTCTCTGGCTTTATGATCAGGAGGAGCAGCAGATACTAGGACAACTGATACTGGTTAGCTAAGAGCTAAAAAGTTAGCATGATTAAGAAGAGTCCACCATCACTAAGGGGAAATCTTCTGGGAAGTGTTCTAAAAGCACAAAGAAGTTGTATTCTAGAGTTAGTCAATTTTGTAACTCATGATGCAGCAGTATTTAGTGATGTGTAAGAGTCACACAGATGGTACTACTTTTGAAGACATGAAGCAGTCATGAAGAGAAGTTGAGGCATGGCACCATGAGAGACCATGGAAAGTCACTGGTCAACAACTTGCAGTGCTGTGAGTTAGGAGAACCCTTAGAAGGTTGGACCTTTAAAAAGTAAATTGCGTCATTCAGGGTTTATACTTAAAGAAGATAATAGGCCTTCCATCTGATGCTATTTCTGTCTTTTTATTCTCCTGTCTTTAGGAAGTAATGGGTGTCTTTTGCCTTATGTTTCAAGAGTGAGTTAGTTTATCATGAAAACTCTGAAAGTCTGAGGTATCAAAACATTCCATGTGTTACACTGATTGTCTGGAGTATTTTATTACAGAACAGAAAGCTGTGAAACATTTTGCAGAAGTTTCGAATTTAGAGGTTTAGTTTATCAATTTTTTATTTTTTATGGGTTGTGTTATTGATGTGAATTTTAATATGGTTTTAACCAGTGTTAGGTCATAAAAGCTTGTTTTTATTTATTTGTTTATTGTTATAGGTTTTGATTCCATCAAAGTTTATTTTTTTACATGGATAAGAGACTTTATCTTACCTACTTCTTTTTACACATAATGAAATCATCAGTTCCTTGAAAAGATCATTAATGGTTTAGCTACATGCTAAGCAATTATGTACATTTCTACTGTGTCCTTCTTTAATACTGTATTAGTCACGGTTCTCTAGAGTCACAGAGGTTATGAATAGTCTCTATATAGTGAAATATTTATTGGTGACTTACAGTCTGCAGTCCAATCCTTTAACAATGGTCAGCAGCAGCTGTGAAGTCCAAGGATCTAGTAGATGCTCAGTGCCACAGGGCAAGCAGGCAGAGCCCCACAAGGCCGACAGGCAAAGTCCAAGAAGGTAGGCAAGCCTAGAGAGAGAGACTTCTTTGTTCCGATGTCCTTTTATAGGTCTCCAACTGAAGGTGTGTCCCAGATTAAAGGTGTCCACACCTGAATCTGGGACTTGCTTGTCCCAGATGACCCGAGCTCAGTGATCTTCTTACCTTAGTTTCCTAAGATTTTTAGCCTTTGTGCCTCAAGATCAAGATCAAAGGTGGGTCTCCCAATTCTAGATTGTGGTTCATTCCAGATATGGTCAAGTTGACAACCAGAAATAGCCACTACACATAGTGAAATATTATTGTCTCAGCAAAATCAGTTTGATGGAAATTTTTTTCTTCCCTAACTTTTAATGATGTATCGTTTGGAGATGGGAAACAGAAGTTCAGAATACAGAAGAATGTGAGGAGGGATAAGCTAGCACTAAAGTTATATGGAAATCTAACACTGTAGTAGCTTCACAAAATACATACACATATAAAAACAACTTAAGTAGAGTTACCTTATAACAAGGAGTAGAAATCTCCAACTAGATACCATATTTTATCAAACAGAAATGCCAGTATAAGGAATAGGTTATATATTGTTGAGTTGTTGGCCAGTAGGATCGCCTAGATCTCCAGAGAATTGCCAATACTGTTGGATACCCTCTAGAACATAAAAGTAAGACCCTATTGCTGCAGATTCCACATAATTGTGTTACAGAAGAGAAAGAAGTCTAGTTAGTTAGCTTCCAGATGGATGGGATGTTCTGTACATATGGCAAGAGGAGAAAGTGATGGTCAAAACCACTCAGATGTGTGCCCTGTGAGCTAAGATGATGGTTTTCCTCAATTATATGCCTATTGATACAATAATGACATAAAAGCTATGGAAAGACCAAACCAAATTAATGGATTTAAGATCTACTCCATGTGATTCCATTTTATCCTGTATTGATTGATTATAATACTACTAAATATTTCATACAGACACAATTTTAAGTTATAACTTTGATCTCCATTTGGTCCAAATAGCTTATATAGAACCAGTAGATACATTATTGACTACATTGCAGTTTTGAGATTTTCTTTTGACTTCTCATTTTTAAACTTCTATTTCATTTCTAAAATTTTCTTCTTTAAAAAAATGTTGATTTGTTTTAAGAGACTTTTAAATAGTCAGTTGAGGCACTTTTATGGTTACAGAAGACACTTGTCTGATACTCTGAACATTGCCTCACTTCAGAGTTGCTATTGGGATCTCTCCTAATGAAAGTTGTAATTTCTTGTTTCATGGTATGATAAGCAATTGTCAACTGCATCTTGCACCTTTTGTCTATTAAGCTCCCTTCAGTCCTATTTAATTCTTTTATTCCAGAAGAAAATCATCCTGATGTGTCTCACACAATTTGGTGGCAACTAAATGTCTGGCATCCTGATGTTTTTGCTTCTCTCTATTTCCCCATGATGGTGTTTCTAAAAGGGGTGAAGAAATTTCCATTCACATCTGTTGAGTGTCTCTCTCTTAGGGAATAGAATAACCTGAACAAAGGCATTTATCAAGCCTGGAAATACAGATTAGCAGTGTCTTCCAGTGCAGATAATAACTCTGGGGCAGTGGCTTGTGTGTACCTTACCCAGGTCTCTGTGAGTCTCTACAAAGAAAATCAATCTCATCTTTCATTCTGAGTGGCTGCTCCTGTTGCTGTACATGTATATAGAAAGTGTAACATAAAATAGGTAAATATTTGCATATTTTGCAAAATGCAGTAACACAGCCCTTACTGTCTGTTCTACATAGCCACTACTTAGAAACCAATCATTTGCTATTTTTTCTCAAGTGTCTGCTAAGCTTTACAAGGATGGAGCGGATCATATCCGGTTTTGGAAACTTCATATAACTGTGTCACTAACAATTCTATGCAATACATAAAATGGTGGGTCATTTGTCACTCCAGAATTCTACTCTTTTCCTTAGTCAAAATGCCAATGTCTTTTCAAGATTCTGAGAATAATAAGTGGAAAAATGTGATATTATCATTGTCTTAGTTAAGGTTTTACTGTGGTGAACAGATACCATGACCAAAGCAACTCTTATAAGGAGAACATTTAATTGGGCTTGGCTTATAGCTTCAGAGGTTCAGTCCATTATCATCAAGGTGGGAACATGTCAGCATCCAGGCAGGCATGGATCAGGAGGAGCTGAGAATTCTAAACCTTCATCTAAAGATTTCTGGGAGAAGACTGGCTTCCAACTACCTAGGATGAGAGTCTTAAAGCCCATACCCACAGCAATACACCAGCTCTAACAAGGCCACACCTTCTAAAAGTGCCAGTCCCTGGGCTGACCATATGCAAACCATCCTAATTATTTTGTTGTAGGAGATAAGAAATGCAGACAACCCCTTATGGAAACAGAAGGATGACATTGATCTATGTTGATCTATGTGCAGAAGGAGGTAGGCAGGATATTCTATAGATTAAGAAACACCAGAAGGACCCAGAGTATGCAAAACTCTCTGCACGAACTAAGTATGCTTGGACACTTTACTTGTTGTTATAGCCAATCAACTCTACAAACCAAAAACTGCTGCTTAAGAGTTTGTTTACTCATTTGAGCAATGGTCTTGTACGTCTCAGATTGACCTGGTTTTGGTGTGTACAGCTTAAGATTTTAGGTGAGGGGCTTTTGAAGATATGAAATTCATAATAATTTTAGATTAGCAGAAAAGGAAGTTAGTTATTAAGAAACAATTATATCAAATATTTACTGGTAACTTGATCATTTCTAAAGAAATGGGGACCCATGTAAAATATCCCCTTATGAGAAGGGCATGCGAATCTCCAGGAGCAGCCATATCTCCATGTCCACTCAAAGGTTGGCCTTTAAAAACACAGTCAAAAGAGCTCAATATTATCAACGAGCTGTCTTAAAAATGCAGTCACCCCTCATTTGTATACTATACTTGGCTTTACTTATTTATTTGGGCTTGTATCTTGTAGAGATAATGGCTCTTGATTTCTTAGCTGACTCTGGAATGGTTTTAGTGGCATCAGTAAGCTGCGGTGTCCTCTCTTCTTCTAAAGCTCCCTTTCCTGTTACTCTTCAGCAACTCCCTTGCCTTGCGTGTGCTGACCAGTGTGCAGCCCAGTCCTACTGTGTGTCATGTTAATATTTATTTCTAAGTTGTGCTTGCTGTCTTGTGGAAGGAAAGGGGAACCGACTTCTCTAGCCAGGGTAAACATACCCGCATGCTCTGCAGCCCCAGAACGTGATAAATGTTTATAAGTTAAAGTTTCGAACGGAGTGTGCCATGGTTTGATGGCCATGTGTGAAGCTGATGATTTTCACTTCCTATAAAATTTTAATGACCTTCTGAGAAATCCCTTGGTTGTTTTTGTCCAAAGCAATGTTTGCCTTGACTGCTGAGGCATTTCGTTCTCTTAAATGTGCTGTGCCAGACTAACACACTTTTTTTTTTTTTTTTTTTTTTTTTGGCCATTTTTCTCCTGGAGACTCGTCAGCAGGCCTGGTGTTCAAAGGTGCCCTGGCAACAAGGCCACTGATCTCCACCTGCAGCCTGTAGCCACCTTCTCGTCACACTCAGCTGTAATTTAAGATATCAGCTTTAAATTATTTAGTGGTTTATAAGTATAAATAATTCACCAGTCAACAACTAAAGTGACAGCTCATTAATCAGCCCGTGAACATGGGCACAAGTGTCAGGCGGTGGGCTGAGTCCTGATGAGGTCAACATGCTTAGAGCTTCCTCCTCTTCTCCTCTTCCTGTGATGTGACCCATCTTGCCAGAGGATTGAATTAATTGGAACTCATATTGAGAGATGTGCTCATGAGCTCTAACCTTCAGAGATAGAACAAAACTGTTACAAATGTAGATACGATGTAAGTTTTCTGATGCCGACCTGTTACAACTGTATTATGTCACCAAGGGAAATATGTGGTGAAAATAAATGAAGGGAGAACCCATCACCAGAAAGTTGTGATTCTACTTTGAGTAGAGTGTCATAATCTGTTTCCTGATGCTATATATTAAACTAGTTGAGGCTGGGTACTTTATAAAGAGGAAAGGAAGTTTCTTCAATTCATAGTGTGGGAGCCAGAGGTACAGAGTCAGCACACCTACTGGTGGATCTCACAGAATAGACTGTCTGTGGACGCCAACTATGGTGGTGATAAAAGCATGGGCACATATTGCCTGGCAATATGAGAAGCCAGAGAAACTCAGGTCCAACTTGCTGGTTATAAAACATTGCTTTCATGAGCACTAACCAGCATCTTATAATAACTATAATGACCCTCCAGTACTGGTACCCCCAGTGACCTAACCAGATTCCACTAGGCTCCATATTTTCTCCCTTTTCCCAATTTTATTGGATATTCTCTGTATTCACATTTCAAATGTTATACCCTTCTCCCCCACTCCTCTCGCTCCTCCCCTTCAACTTGCTTCCATGAAGATGCTCCCTCTCCTAATCACCCTCTCCACCTCAGTGCCTTGGCTGATGATGATGTTGTTCTTCCCATGAGGTTGCCAACCTTTCAGCTCTTTCAGTCCTTTCTCAAGCTCTTTCATTGGGGTCCTCGTGTTCAGTCTGATGTTTAGCTGCAAGCATCCTCCTCTGTATCTATATGACCCTGGGAGAGCCTCTGAGAAGATGTCCATGTCTGATTCCCGCCAGTAAGCACTTCTTGGCATCAGCAATAGTGGTTGAGTTTGGTGGCTGCATGTGGAGTGGTTCTTCAGGTGAGGCAGTCTCTGAATATCTTCAATCCCTGCTCCTCTATTTGACATTGTACTTTCCCCTTTTTTCCCAACAATCCACCTGCTTGCTCCCACATGATCCTTGTGTCCTTCGATACTAACCATGAATGAACATCTTCAGTCATTACCCAGCCCACTGTACCAGATAAACATAGTGATGGTAAATGCTAGTGCCTGTTTTAGAGTGCCTTCTTTTTTAAAGGCATTTTACTTTTCAGTGATGCCTGGCCGTTTTGTGCATAATTGTGTGCCTTAGTCCCACACATAAGTTCAAATACATGCATGGCAGTCTCTTCTATAATGTATAAGTGGGTTTTGATCACAGTCAGGATCGGGCAGAGGTTTCCCTCCAGCGGTGAGTGTTATTTTCTATTTCAATTATTTTTAGCTTGTAATAGGTGTGCATCACCTTTCTATAAGATAAGTTGCATTTGTTAAGAATGTTTTCTAAACTTAAGCAACAGACTGAAATAAGGATGGTTTTACTAACTTAGAGAACTGTCATAACAACAAGTAGGAAATCTCTAATTTCCACATTGTCATACAGTGTCTTCTTTTGAATATTAAGAAAAGACGAGAGTATCAAATGTGAGATGCTCTTCACCATGCCCTGGCATCCAAACTGTTTTTGATTAAGTCTCTGAAGGAACAACATTACTCAAGTATTGTCTTTCTGTTGTTCCTCAGTAATATGGATCCATTTTGAATAGTCTGTGGTGTCTTTGTGAGAAGGGTTGATCTTGGATGTGTTAAGCAAGGCTAAGTCCACGTATCAACAAAGGCTCACCAAAGAACGCATTCTCGGCTCAAAGATGCATCTTTAAAACCTGATCCAAAATTGAAGTTTTATTTTACACACTTTCTATGCAAACATAAAATGAGCTGCATTTACTGACATAGCCACAAATCTGGGTTCCCAGGTAGTAATGTGAGTCTATACCAAAGTTTTGCTTGAGCTACTATTGGAGCAAAACCAAAGCAATTCCTGAAGCTCCTCAGGATACTTTTTTGCCTATTCACATTGAAGTTCTTCCTGTCCATACATGGAACTCCGTCATTTAAAAACTCAGCCTCTGTGATAGAGCCACAGTCTCTAACCACTGATCTCAACAGCTTTCCTGTAGTTTCTTAAACCAGGATGATCATCCAATCACCTGCCAAATGCAGGTTTAATATGTGCCAAGAAATAAGGAAATCATTTTCCAGAAGATTTTATTACACAAACATGTTAATGAAAATAGTTGTGGGGTTGAGCACTAACCAGTATCAGAGTGAATTTTTAACTTAGGATCTGAATAATTTTAAAGCCTAAGGTGCTAAATACCAAACTGACAGCCATAGCCAGCCAATTGCTAGATAGCACTGTGCAGACACTGGTTATGGACTCCAGTCTTAAAGGTTTATCCCCTCTTTCCACTTTATTCTTACTGCTCTTTAGTTTCCTTCCTTAGTGGATCTAAGTCTTTAAGACAAGATTGATCTTTCTAACTAAAAACACTTGTTTCTGAAGTTTTAATACTCATGATATTGGTACAAATACACATATATAAATGCACACATACATATCTATATATAGAGAAAGATAATATATAAATATGTATGTATATGATATAGATAGATAGATAGATAGATAGACAGACAGATAGATAGACAGACAGATAGATAGGTTTTCTTGCTGTGAATGGACACTATTACCAAAGAAACTTTTATAAAGACAACATTTAATTGGGGCTGATTTACAGGTTCAGAGGTTCAGTCCATTTTCATCAAGGTGGGAGCATGGCAGCATCCAGGCAGATATGTTCCAGGAGGAGCTGAGAGTTCTACATCTTAGTCTATAGGCTCCTAGAGAAGACTGAATTCCAGGCAGCTAGGAAGACTGTATTAATGCCCATGCCCACAGTGACACACCTACTCCAACAGGGCCACAACTTCTAATAATGTCATTCCCTAGGGCCAAGCATATGTAAACCATCACACCATATATGTATGAGTATATATATATACATACATATGCCATGCACATATATGAATTTATATATATATATATATACATCATATATATACACCATATATATCATATACATACACTATATATATACATACAAACACATATACATGTATAGCTACACAGATACATATACATGTTGTGATATATATGTAGAAATCTGTGCATGAGAGAAATCAGGTTCCATCTGTACCTTGGCAGTGCTATTCATTCATTCATTCATTTATTTATATTTACATTATTGGATACTCTCTGTATTTACGTTTCAAATGTTATCCCCTTCCCTTCCTTCTCATCTTCCCTCCCCCTCTACTTGCCTCCATGTAGGTGCTTCCTCTCCCAATAACCCTCTCTACCTCAGTGCCCTGGCTTTCCCTACACTGGGAAAATGTGCCCTCACTGGACTAAAGGTCTCTTTTCACATTGATGCCAGACATTGCTGTCCTCTGCTCCATATGCAACTGGAGTCATGGGATTGTCCATGTGTGTTCAGTGGCAGTGATTTATATTAATACTACTTGGGTTTTTTGTTTTTTTTTTTTTTTTGTGGACTTTTTGTTTTGCTTTCTGCATCTAATTCTACATTGAACTGTGTAGCAAATGACTGATTTGTATGTTTAAACTCTTGTCTCAGTTCACTTTCTTCAGGTCTTACTTCTCTGGTAAGGACACTGATCACTTAAGATGCCCTTATGTGTCAGACCCTTCTTGTGTGTGAGCCGTTGGAGAGATTATAGCACGGCATCATTACATGTGTGAAACATACTAAGTAGCTTCTGGTTTCTCCATCCTAGTGACTTAGATTGACACATTTTCTTTAGGTCCATCCTTGCTTATTGTCAGCTTCTGAGCCCTTTCTTCTAATGATCTACACTATATTATTTTGAGTTTCTTTGGCTTTGTTCTCATTCCCTCTCCATCCTCAGATGCATGCAAAGAACCTAACTTCCCTTTTCTTTATTAATCATTGAACTTATGTGCCTTTTCTTTACTATGACATAATAATATGTTCTACCATAACTGCATAGACTCATAACTGTGCAACCAGAAATATCTTTGGGGAACATTGTTTTTTCTACATAAAATAAACCATCTGCCATCTTTATGGGAGATTAACTAAGATATTCTTTTACAAGATCATTCTTGTGGACATTCAATTACTTGCTGAGTGCACACACACACACACACATACACACACACACACACACACACACACACACAAATTTTAATTCTTATCATTGATGTTGTATGTAAATAAGATAGCTTGTCAAAGACAGGACATGATAGTACATACCTTTTTTCCCAGTACCCAGGAGCCAGAATCAGAGGTATTTCTGTGAGTTTGAAGTAAGCTCAGTTTAGGAAATTCCAGGCTATATAGTGAATGTTTTCAAAAGTAAAAAGAATTGACCTATAAGACTATAAAACCATTCCAACTAACCTGTATATTTACCCTAATAAGCCCATTATAGATTCACTTGAAACCTTCCCGACTACAGAATAAACTATCATTTATAAGTCCAAGCAATAATAGATTGTGTAGATGTATTGAACTAATTTTGCTCACAAGATAAACAAATTAAGCACCTGTTATTCTAAAACCACCCTTGAGGTGAGCAGAGAAGGAATCTATGGAAAAGGCACACAAACACATCCCTTCTGTGGGATACTCCCCTAATCCATAAGTTCCTTATCCTTATACCTCTAGACATTTAGGCTTTTTTCTTATCATCAGTTCATGGGTAACCCTTACATTAAAGTCGCTGCTGCCTTTATTTCTCTATAGAGTGGCTGGCATCTCATCTGGCACAGAATAGACAGTAATCATGTATATAAAAATATATACATGTATATAAAAACCCCTAACAGTCCTCTTCAAATAATAAGTAATAATGATCAATCATGCATTTTTTAGGGGAAAAATGATAGCTCAGTTACCTGTTGCAATTCATCAAAGAAGACACAATTTGCCCAGTGCAAATAACTTATAATATATTGATAAAATGTTGATTTCAATAGTATAATAAATCTTGAATTTTTCTAATTTATAAATAACATAGTCCTAAAATACAGTTGGAATATTCATTCCTGAATTCTTGGAATAAAATGTGGATTAATAGTAAAAATAAACAATCAATTGTCTAAGTAACATAAGTCTTCACTCACATTAAACTGTCTAAGGTTTAAAATGTTGATGTCTCTAGAAAGGAATAAAGAGGGCTATAATATAAAGAACATCAAGTAATGAGTCAGTTTCTTGGAAATTACAAGGCAACATTCCCTGAAAAGCCCATTGTGAGAGTGACATCTTTAATTTTTAAAAATGGTGACTTTTTCATCACTGCCAATAAAATAAGAAGTAACACTGGGAATTACATGTGGTATAAAAGCAGTCTTCATGAGTTAATATCGAGAATTGGATATTTAATATTCAAATTGTGTAGTATTGATGCTTGCAAATAGTTCTCAGGGTTGACCAGATGTCTCAAATATCCTTGCCATCATATCTTACAATCTGATTTTTGAGATATCTGGGATTCACATGATGGAGCAAATCAATTATTATGTCATTTTTCCATTTACCCTGTGGTGCATAAGCATACACACTACAAAACATTCTGCTTGAGACATTTTTAGGAGTCTGGGATTCACAGAACTCTTTGATATGGTACTACACATAGTTTTGAGAGTCCAAGTTTCCCCTGCAGCTACACAATCTTTGTGACATTCCATGAAAAGAATAAAAGAAATCTGGAAATATTGACTCTCAGGCTGCTCCAAGCAATGTGTGTGATGTCTACAGAAGCCTTCAGCCCTCATTCAACTCAGTGCTTGCTACCTGTAGCTCTACATAGAGACATGTGCCTTCTCCAAGGAGTACTATAACATAAAATAGAAACAGTGTCTGCTAGGAAAGTTTGCTAGACATTTTCTTCTTCTTTCATTGGGATATTTCCTGATGTTATACAGCAAGGACTGAAAAGATATGGAATTCATCAAGTGATACTGTTACCTAAAAGCCTAGCATTACTTGCAAGCATGTTTTTATCATAATTATTCTAGTATTTGTCTAAAGAAACTATGATGGTTAACATCCCATGGGAAAATACACACAATTTTACTGGCATCAAGTCAGGAGAGTTCTGTCAGAGCCAAGAAAACATAGCCTCTTACAGAGTTCATCAGTCTTACCAAGTATAAAAGTAGCTTTCAGTCTGTGGGAAAATCTTAACATATAAAAGCCAAAATGATCAGGGTCTTAGTGCTGGTATATTATCACAGGGAAAGCAGCAAATGTGAATGCAAAGAAACACATACTGTATGAGGCTAGTTTGGAACAGAAATTGGGAACTATTTCTCTGGTGTGCCCAGAACTTAGAAAATTCACTTGCTTCATTATCAATCCATGATACTTGATAGCCTTTATTATTTATTATACATGTCTCTGTTTTCTAACCAGAAAATGGAAAGTAGAAATAAAATGATTTGCATGAGGACCTTGAATCCCACTTTAAACAAAAGGCAGACCAGGAGAAATTGACTCTTCCAGGTACATGTATATTTCCATAAAGAAGTACCTAAATATTTAGTATCTAATGATGCAAAGAGTACCATTAGAAAGCTTAAGAGTATGAAAGATGAATCAAAGAAAAATTTTGCAAAAAGAAAATAGAGAGAAAGAAAGAAATGGGCACTTAATGAGAGAAAACCAAAAGTCCATCGGATTTCAATTTCTTAAAAAAAAAATTTATTTGTTTCCCCTTAGATCATGTTAGTGTATAAATTATGGAAGATGAAAGTGAACACAGTACTCCAACATGGCCAAAAACAGTGGTGGGCTCTGTAGCCATGTGGTGTAAATCCTTCTAAAATATGCATTTTAAAATGCTTATATGGCATATGAAAATGAGTAGAGGTATAAATTAAAGATAAGTATATGAAAGGGTGCAGCTATCTTGGTGAGTTGGGGATATTTGCATCATAATAATATTAATGTGTGCCTGTGTGGTAGAGTATGCTTGTGATACTAAAGCTGGTAAGAGAACAGCCAATGGCCTAGGAGTTCAAGGTTGTCCTCAGATAAACTGTTTGAAGACAGTTGAGTTAGATGGAAACTATCTAAATTAATAATACAAATGAACAAAAATGATTATATTGTGTGAAATGTAAAATCCTATGTGTACATACACACACATACTCACACACTCGCACATACACATGTACTCTCTTTCACACAGAAACGTACACACAGAATGACGCAGACAAACAGACAGACAAAAAGACCAGAGAGAGACAGAGACAGAAAGGGGGAGAGAGAGGAGAGAGAGAAACAGAGACAGGGACAGAGACAGGGAAAGCTGGCAAGTGAACCCACTTATAAATGAATTCTTTAAAAAAACTACAAGAGCTAGAGGAGCTTCATAATGCTTTCAATAAATTCTTGAAATTCAAAAGATTAGTCTATTAACCAGCTTGAGAGTAAATCACCTTATTGTTTAAACTGGCCACAGGCTAGGTGGGAGGCAAGGCTCTCACACTGAATGTAGTTCTTTCCTGTCTTAAGGAAGGACAACTTCTTTGCCCTGCTTACATTTGTTTATGACCTTAATTGGCTGTGCTTTTCTTAGAAGCCTACCTTTGTGATGTCTAGGCAATGTCAGCGTACCAAGATGAAGCTGCCTCATTCATCAAATTTTAAAAATAGAGACTTGTGTAAAACCCATTCCATTCACTGTGGTATTATGCAGAACGAAGAAGCCACAGTCAGGTTCTCCGTGGGAAACATGTATAAATAGACACAGTAATTGCTCCTTCATGCAGAATTCATATTTATTTGTAACTACAAAATCTATCAAGCATCCCAAGAAAATAATGAATATGAACATATTATAATATCAGTAATAAACCTGACACAAATGAACAGTAATAGCTGGTATCTATTCTGCTTCAAAGGTTTTTGAACATAAGACTTTTGTCTTAGAATTATAGCGTAAGTTATAGGCAGTTGAAATCTCTCAAGATCATTGAAACCCATGGATGTCTATGCCAGAGTTGGGGGACTGATTTCATGATGCAGTTTATGGTCAGGCCAAAGTAGCTATTATAAACCAGCCCTGACCAGAATTTAATAGAAGAATCAACATGTTTCTACAGCAAGAGACTTCCTATGTGGTCCTTATAGGAGATGCCTCCAAAAAGTAGCTGGTGTGAGGAGAAATAGGTGTACTTATAGCTGGCCTTAACTGAATGCATGATCAAATGGATCTACCTGGTGACAGAAGCTTTCTATCACATATTAAGCCCACAACACATACCTGTTAGGTGGTGCTATAAAAGCCAGGTATCACCAGAGGTACATAACCTGATGAGACAGACTGACTGACAGGTAAAAGATATTGTCTCAACTATTTATGGAGGCTGAGATGTCCTAAGGTAGACTGAGTTTAAGTCCTTGGTGTACTGATGTCATAGCAAAAACCAAAGTCAAAGGCTTGAAAGAGAGCTAGGGAAGCAATGTAAGTATTATACATGAACTGAAGGCTTTGGACTGTTGAATAGTTTATTTCATAATATATATGCCTGCATCTGAAGGCTGGAGAACTCAAATTCCTGACATAAAAAGAGGTGAAGACTATATTCCTAACTTCTAAAGAGAGATGACTTTTCTCTTGTCTTTTATTCCTCTATCAAGACCTTCAACAACAGTAAGTAAGGGTGGGCCTTCAACCATAATAGGTGAGGGAGGCCTTCAACCAATGACTCAAATTCCAACCTTTTGTGCAAATACCCTTGCAGACTCAGACAAATGATTCTTCAAAAGCAAATCTCTTCACAGTTGAACAGACCTGTCAAATCACTTGCGGGACTTAGACATGTACTCGCTCGCGTGATGAGCAAAGGCTTTGGCTAATGTTGCAGTAGAGTTGGAAGAACAAGGAATGGTTAAGAACTTAGCACCCAACAAGACAAAAACTGTGTCATGCTTTGGTCTGAGAGCTCAAGGACGAACAGTTACAGATAAAAGTGTGCTGAAGAGGAGGGGTGTAGGCACTCAGGCCAGTTGCTCTGGCTACCATCCCCACTGAGAGAGGACAGAGAGCCTGAGGGAAACATGACAGAGTGGCTCCCTTTCCACTTTCTAGTATTTTACACTGGACAAAAACAACTATCCCCAGTATTTGTCCATTCCATTGTCTTTTTGCATAAATAAATAAATAAATAATCTATGGTAGAGAGACATCTCAGTAGTAATACTGCTTGTTGGCTGCTGTTCTTGTTGAGGATTTAGTTTAGTTCCCAGCTCCCGTGTGACAGTGGACAACTTCCTGCAGCTCCAGTGGAAAGGTACAGGAAGACTTCATAGAGCCTCCTCTTACCCTGGGCATTTATTCAGCACCCAGAGACACATGCAAGTAAAACACTCATCTACAAAAAAAATAACTCTTTAAACAACGTACATCCAAATACCTGTTGAGGTTTTACATAAATAGGTTTCTGTACCCTTCCCAGGTAGTGCTTCTCCCCCCACATTTCTTCATTATTATGTTTCTGCACTTGAATTTTCTGGTGCTTCTGGACACCAGTAAAACACCTTCATGCTGTGGGATGCTGTTGGCTATGCTGCCTCTCAGGAACAGCACCCCAGAATGAAGGGGGCATCTTTTCTTCTCAATGCTCCCTCAGAGAAGCCAGCTCCACATACCCCATGTTCGGCCACACCTCCTGAGTCAGATTTGTGACCTCGGGTCTCATCATGTATACACTTTGCTTCTTTCCTTAGACTCTTGACTTTCGTGGACCCTTACTCAACTTGACTAATCTTTCTGGAAAAGCTACAAAATAATCCAACTCAGTGGAGTGTGGTTTATTCTTTGTGGCTGAATTAACACATATCTAATTGAGTGAAGGTGTTTTCAGACACATTTATCTCGTTTTAAGATTCCTAACATCACAGCGCCCTGGTGTGCTGCTGTAATAAACAAAATGAGCAAGAGGCAACGTGAGAGGGAAGGGTTCATTTCATCTCACTTATAGCCCATCATGAAGAAAAAACAAGTCAGGAACTCAAGACAAAAGCCTGGAGGCAGAAACTGAAGCAGCAACCATGCAGGAGCATTGCCCACTGACTTGTCCCCATGGTCAGCTGAGCTGTTTTTCTGACACAGTTCAGGAACATCTGCCCAGGGGTGGCATGGTCTCCAGTGGGCTGGACATTCTCACACTGTAATCGTTATTTAAGAAAATTCCACAGTAGCGTGCCCACAAGGCAGTGTGATGCAGGCAATTCTTAACACAGCAGCATGTGCACAAGCCAGTCGGATGATGGAGGTAATTCTTAAGGTGAACTTGCTTTTCCAAGGCACTCGAGTTTTTGGTTTTGTTTTTGGTTTTGGTTTTGTTTTTTGTTTTTGTTTTTGTTTTTTTTTGTTTTTTTGTTTTTTAAAGTTCACAAGAACAACCACCACACACAAGATTCCAGAGTATTTTAAGATCAGTTTTGGAACCAGGTATGACATATATGGGCAATCCTTTCTTATTATGCAACCTCAATTCAGCTTTCTCAAAAAAATGATCTTCAGGAAATATTTTCATTATTCTTTCAACTTACTATTTTGTTCCAAATAAACATGATAGATTCTAAAGATGTTAAAGCGCTATATTAATTTTTTAGTCACTTGAAGTATTTAAACTTAGTGGGGAATGAGTAATCCATGTATTACTTCAACAGTAAAAGAGTTAAAGGCAAGTAAATTATACTAAAAAACTTTAAGATCCAAATATGTCTCTTGATTAGGGATCTGGAGGAAGTTTTGTTGGATGTAGGTCCCGAAGATGGTAAATGAGATAGGGATGAAGCAGAGATAGGAAAAGGCCAACAATAAAAAGGAAAAACTATGTTGTATGTTGGAGAATATGCATGCTGTTTTGACAGTAAGAAGTTGATAGTTATAGAGTAATAATCATGTATCAAATGCAGTATGACATTGCCAAACAAATCCCATAGAATAATAATACTGCAACCACTTTACAGGCGAGGCTGCAGAGCAGGACAGTGACTTCCTCTACCTAATGCACAATTTCAAACATGAAGATCGGAAGGGTAGAAGCCAATGGGGCATGTTTCAAATTACCATTAAAAATACCGTGGGAGTGAAGACCAGGCATCCAGAGAAAGTACCTCGCATACCAGATTTCTTCATACTAATTGAGTAAAGAAAGTCAGCACATTATAAGCTTCTCTTAAAACACATTTGTTATTATTGGTTTACATGTGTATAATATGTACCTGTGTGCCACAGCCTACATGTGGGCGCCAGAGAACAACTTTCAGGAGTTTGTTGTCTCTCCACTGTGTGTCCTTCCGATTGAACTCAAGTCACCAGGCTTGTAACAGGAGTACTCTTACTTCCTAAGCTATCTTGCTAACCCAGAAACTAACCACGAGAAGAAAGGTTATTAAAAAAACATAAAATTATGTATATAATATAATTTTACATTTGTATATATTCAATTTGCCCACATACTGAACATATCAAAATGTGACAAGCATGTTACTAAAAACTAACAGCATGTTTTTAAAGGTATAAGTAAAGTTAGTGTAGTGGGTTGGCCTGATGCTGTTTGTATTTTAATGTTAACACTGGTTTCTCAACTTGGTAGCCCCAGAGAAAAGTCAGCATATAGGCTCTAATGATGCTGTGTGATCTTGCCGCCAAGTTATTTTTGATTGGTGAATAGAGATGCGGACAGCCAATAGCTGTGATGAATAGACATATTCAGGGCTTCCATTTCCCCAGGTTTGGGGTCTAAGGAGAACCAGGAGAGGGAGAAGAAGGTGAGGAGGAAGAGAAAGTCACCATGGGTTAGGTGTGTTGCCCTAAACATGGCCCTATGTGCTGTCCAGTTGGAGTTAAGAGCAGCCCAGCTGGAAACAGAAAGTACAAACTCAGGGTTATCAGTAAGAAAGTAGAGTCTAATAACTTAGAGGGTATGTATCTGCCCAGCCCTTGTGCTATTTAAAACTTATTGTAAATGTTAAAGTTTGGGTGTCTTTTATTTGGGAACTGAATGATCAAAGGTAGGGTAGAAAACCTGGATTGAGATTAAAGATTGTAACAAGAAGTTGACTTTGGTTTCTTGAAACTTACTTTTTTTTTCTTCAGAATCAGAGATTCAGCCCAGTGTGCCCACCCATGAGGTTGCCAAGTGACCTAAAACTGACCTTAGAACAATCTCTCAAGGAGAAATTGTCAAGGCACTGAAGAGAAACCATTATCTTCACATCAACTTTTGTTCAAATGAAAAATAGTGATTAAACAGAAACTTGTGACTGACAAATATGCAAAGAATAAGAGGTTATGTATGGAGTTTTCAGCTCTAAAGGACACATCTACACACACAGCCACATGGCTCAGAGAGCATAACAGAAGGGCTTAGAGTTAGACAAGAGTCAGAGGAAGGGGATATCTGTAGCCAGAGAGGATGTGCTGAACTTAGCAGGATGCTAGCAAACCCAAAGACACTGTGACTAAATGCATTGACATGTAAGTCTTAAAGCATCTATTTATGATGAACACAAACGTATTTGCTCTGTAGCAAGGTTTATTTTCAGCTTAAGTTAAATCCCAACAAAACCCTGGACAACAACTTTCCCTCTTTCAGTGATGAAGAATCCATGTCTCTTGTTTTTCAAGTAGAGTATAGATTTTTACTGCTGATATAATCTAAGAAAGATTACAACAATAATATTTGCTTAGTACTGAAAAATGAAAATACCAGACTGAACTGCAGTGTGGAGAATGAATATACACAATAGTCACCAACACAGAAAATTGCTGAAATTTTCCATAGTAATACTTCAGTGTTTTTCTCCCTGGAATCCTATGCATTTAGGGAAGAAAATGTATGTAACTTTTTCTGACTTTTTAATTTAACACTATACCTTGTGTTATACTTGTGTGACACTTCCCCAGAACTATATAAATAGCTAGCTTACCTTCCACCCTATCTAGTATGGTATACTATTTGACTAACCCCTACTGTGTTCATGAATACATTCAGTTTCCAACTTCTTTTCAATATATTTCAAAAGTAATTCCTGCTTAGAAATTTCTGGTAGATTCCTAAAATAACATATAATCACCCTGACAAAGTAATGTAACAAAACATGCAAAAACATTAAAGGCACCTGTCACCAAGATCATCTACAAGGCCCCTTTGCCATCCCACATTGAGCTCTTTTTGAAACACTCTTCCTATTTGTACAAAGATGGGGCCACATATTTTACATTCAAACCAAATAAGTACTGACATTACAAATATCAATAGCATAACCTGTAGATATAAGTTCATGATTATTACACTTCGCTGAGAGAAAAAAATAATGGCAGTGTTCATTCTGGCCTTTATTCATACACCCTCAGGGCCTGGAAGGTAGGAAAATTGAGTGTGTGTTCCTCACTCATGACAAATTCAGTTAGGCCTAAGTTTTTAGTGATTTCTCATGTATTTGTTTTGTTTTAAATAAATTTTTAAATATAATTTATTTTAATATTTAGGTGTTTAATATTATTATGGATTTGAAGTAAATGTATTCCAAGGGATAAGTAATTTCCAGCCCAAAGATTACCTCTTATGTAGAGTTCTGAGTGTGGAAGTGTGGAAGTGTGGTTTGTTTAATTACTTAGAAAAACCTACAGAATTTTATGTAGTCACATAGATTTCATCATCCATGGACTAAGACTTTATCTTCACATAGTACTATTCACATTTATAGTTAATGTTTATATTTACTTTTATGTTTTCTCAGCCTATGTGTTTATTTGTTCACTCACCTCACACTTGGGAATCTTCTATATTGTCTAGTGCTTTAGTGTTGAAACTGTTGGATTTCAACAATAGGCCCAACTGTTGGGTTGGGCTTCATGAGCTCTCCATCCTATATTTAACCTGTCCTAAAGAACAAAGCTGGTTCGCTAACACCAAGCCTTAGCCTCACAGGTAATAAAGTAAGACACCTACCAGGCCTTCAAGAAATTGTGGATGTATTGAGTTTGAGTAGAACAAAGATTAATGACTAGAATGATCCCACCATAAATATGACATCACTAAAGTATTTTATGGTTTGGAGAATGTCAATTTTAGCTTTTATTTGCAAACTGAAGGCAACTTAGTATTTCTTATAAATATTGTTACCTTTAAACTAAGGAGAAACCCACCTACTTTTAACCTGGGTACGCTACTATGGTACTTATGTCCCTATATCTCACCTTAGTTTGCATCCATCTATATATTAAATGTGTACACTGTCATTAAATGTGATCTCATTCAGTCTTATAATTTTCTTAACATGGATCGCTAAGCTTTAAAATGTTTTGTTGCTGTGAATTCTGAGATACCGTACTTAGCTATAGCTGTTTCTCTTCATTTATGTTCGCCACTTATACTTGACTTTCGTTCAGCCCCCCACAGCCCCTTATTCCAAGCAAGGATGTAGCCTGAGCCATTCGCCCTAACTGAGCTACACCACCTTCCGAGTCTTAATGATCAAAACTTGTAATGGTTGCAAGATGGCAGGATAGCAAGAACGCTGTGCTGACAAGTGTGGATCATATTTCATAGAGAAAAAGCCCTCATCATAGTTGGCAAGCTGACTCACTTTTGCTTAGATATGTATTATAAGCTTGCATTATCCTCATGCCCAAGCCATGAATGTACATTGATGTCTTTTTCTTTCTTTAAAAAAAAAATCCATCTCCATCTGAGTTATGTTTGTCTCCAATGTTTCCGCACACAGCTGTCTGTCAGTGGTGGTTCTGTATTGCTTGTGCATTAAGCATTTTCTCTACAGGGTATTTTTTGCTCCTTATTCATGTCTTCCTAAGTTTTAGAAATCATTACTTCTCTATATTGTGAAAACAGAAATTCAATCACGGGTTTTAAAGCATAGCCTATCGCTCCTAAACATTAACATTTTAACTCCACAAAAATCTAAAATATCCCCTTATCCGCTGTTGTTGGAAAGACACTACATCTGGAAAGGATGCTATGGGGTGTGGTAAAATGGAAAGACACAGATTTTTCTGCAATAAAACACAAGGAAAACAAAAGTTCGAAGATTAATTAATGGATCCAGTCACAGTGGTGCATGCCTTTAATATCAGCATTTGCATAGAGGATCTCTGGGAGTCGAAGGCTTGCCTTGTCTACACAGTGAGTTCTAGGCCAGCTGTGTTATGTAAAGAGGTTCTGTAGGGGAAAAAAAGAAATGCATTTATAACATGTTTTTGCTGAGTAGTACAGACTTTCAAAGAACCAGGGAAAGGCAGAAGTCTAATTCTAGTTGTGCTAAATAACAGAGGTCTAGATGCCCTGTACCTCCTCAGGAAGCCCGATGTATGAGGAAGGCTTTTTCTGCATATCCTAAACATGAGAATGGCATCATTGCCATCTAAACTTTAAAAATTTGTAAAACATGATGGTTTGTGGCTTCAAAAATGATTTTATAGCTTTTGGTGTTCAAATGGAATCAAATCAGTGTTGTGATGATCTTAAACAAAGAAGAATGGTAATTAAAAAGAGCTCAGCTGATGTCTGAGGAGATCTTTACAAGTACCCCTTGAAGACTAGGCTGTAAGAAGAAAATAGAGAGAAGCCCGTTCTCACCCGAAACCTTCAGGGCCATGTTGCACAACTTCCCCTGCTTACTCCATTCTGGGAAAGAACACTCTTGAGTTTTGAAAACCTGTTCACTGTGCGTGGCACCATTCCTTAGGCATGGCACCCTAGTCTGTGTACAAGTAGGAAAAGTGAGTTGAAAGCTTTCATTTGTCTCTGCTCTCTGAGATTTACTGCTCTCTGATATCTATGTCATGACAGAAGATAATTTGGAATCCACACTTTTCCCCTTGCATTGCTTTTGTCAGGGTATTTTTTCATAGCATCAGGAAGAGAAAGACAGATCCCAATAATGCTGGCAGAGTTTGAGCCACTTATAGAGGCTGAAGGAATGAATCTACAATGTCAAATTTAATTCTAATGCTAAGTGTCAATTTTCAAGTACTCTCAGGAAACCTCAAGATCCAGTAGTTTCCTAGAAGGACTCAGAACTCACTGGTATCCGTAACACAGTAGTGGTTTATTAAAGGTAACGGATACAGATGAAAATCAGCCACAGGAAGAATTTGTATGGGCATCATCTGGAGACATATCAGAGACAAAGGTTACAATGTCCTCTCCCTATGAAGCCACTGCTCCCTTAGCATTGAAAATAGGGACAGATATTACCTATCAAATGTGATTTAAAACAGGAATGAAATATATGAAATTATTAAATGATGAAATAACTACATCATTTCCAAAGCCATTTCCATATTCTAAAACATCTCCTTGTACCATATTTGCTAGCTTCTATTTATAAAAGCTTTTATCATCATTAGTTGCAGTAATTTGGAGTAGCACCATGGCACAAATGCATTCTTTTAATACGTTTCTTGCCTTTGAGGGGGGTGGTCTTGGCTTTAGTGACTAGAACTTTCAAAAATGCATTTATTTATTTTATGTATATATGATTTACCTGTATATATGCATGTGTACCACACACACACACACACACACACACACACACACACACACACACACAAACACACACACACATATATGTATATATGTATTATGTAGCACCTATAGAGGCCAGATGAGGGTATCAGACTCACCAGAACTGGAGTGCCGATGGTTGGGAGCCACGATGTCATGCTGGGGACTGAACTGGAGCCTCCTGCAAGAGCAACAAATGCTCTTAACTATTGTACCATCTCTTTAGACGCAAACCAGCAGAACTGCTGATTGTGTTGACATTTGCAAAACACTTTCACATGAAGATGTTACTTCATCATTTGGGCACTCTGAAAATGTCCATCTGTGGATAAAGAAATGAGACCAAGTTCTCAGAGATGTGTGGCTAATCTACAAGTGCTGAACTCCACGAGTCCTATTTGGGTGTTTCTGTTACTGAATCAGGCAATATGAATTTAGTATGTATTTTAAAAACTATTAGGTCAAATATCAACAAATGGTACTTAATGAGATTGCAAAGATTCTGTAAGACTGAGGACACTGTCGAGAAAACAAAACAGCAGCCAACAGATTGGGAAAAGATCTTTACCAACCCCATATCAGATAGAGGCCTAATATCCAAGGTATACAAAGAACTCAAGAAGTTAGACTCCAGAGAACCAAAAAACCCTATTAAAAATGGGGTACAGAGCTAAACAAAAAGTTCTCAATTGAGGAATATCATATGGCTGAGAAGCAACTAAGGAAGTGTTTGACATCCCTAGTTATCAGGGAAATGCAAATCAAAACAACCCTGAGATTCCACCTCACATCAGTCAGAATGGCTAAGATCAAAACCTCAGATGACAGCAGATGTTGGTGAGGATGCGGAGAAAGAGGAACACGTTTCCACTGTTGGTGGGGCAGTAAACTGGTACAACCACTCTGGAAATCACTCTGGTGATTCCTCAGAAAATAGGACATATTACTACCTGAAGACCCAGTTATTCCACTGCTGGGCATATGCCCCAGAGAAGCTCCCACATACAACAAAGACACATAAACCACAATGTTCATAGCAGCTCTATTTATAATAGCCAGAAGCTGGAAAGAACCCAGATGTCCTTCAGTAGAAGAAAGAATACAAAAATTGTGGTACATTTACACAATGGAGTACTACTCAGCTATCAGAAACAATGACTTTATGAAATTCCTAGGAAAATGGATGCATCTAGAGAATATCATCCTGAGTGAGATAACCCAGTCACAAAAGAGCAGACATAATATGCAGTAACTGATAATGGTATACTAACCCCAGAAAGCTCTGAACACCCCAGAAACAACTCACAGACTGTGTGAAGTTCAAGAAAAAAAAAACAAAAGAAAATAAAAAACCATTATGCTTAATCTTTACACACCAAGAAAACTTTGACTAATTCCAGTTTACATCTTGTTTTACATGTACTTTATGCTCATTGTAACTAGTGAGATCTTAATGCACACTATCAAACCTGTAAAAAACCCAAGTACTGACAAAAATGTATTCATATACTTTTATGCAAAAATGCTTAAAATCTGTACATTTATCTTTGTATTTCAAAATAAAGTTGTTCAATTAAAAAAAAGAAAATAGATACCATTTCAACTGCCACATATTTCAATAAATTTGCAATATCCATATACTCAATTGTCAGAATGAATGACAAACATAAATATTTTGGTGTACAATGGCTGCTCAATTCAGGGTGAGCAAACTCGTGATCTCAGGATGGGAGGATGATGTCAGGATGGGAGGATGATGTCAGGATGAGAGGATGATGTCAGGATGGGAGGATGATGTCAGGATGGGAGGATGATCTCCACTGCAGATCTGAATCTCCCCTCCTAGCACTGCCAACATTTCTTTGTATGTGAGTCATTTTCCTGGATTGTCATGAAGAATGTGCAAGAAGTCTAAACAGTTCCTGTACCACACTGAAACAACACTACATATAATTCCTGCATCCAGTTCCCTTCCACTTTTCTTTAATTACAAGCACCAGTCTCTATGAGTCACATCCTCCTCTTTCTTTTCCTACAAGTCTTTGAATGATTCCCACTTAAATTCCTTTGAAACATTAATATGTTTCATTCTTCTTTAAAAAATGCCAGTGTCTCCACAATCGCAGGGCATTGCATTTTAGTGGGTGGTGGCAGCAAGAGTAATTTTAAATAACTTTGTCTCAAAGTGCACTTCCACAGTGATGTACAGTTGTAGAAACAACAGGGCAGGCTAACTTTATAGCACAAAATTTTCTCGAAGTTATCATACCCCTAAAAACACCACAAAAAATCACATTAAGTATTTTTTCACTTTTTATTGGATATTCTTTGTATTTACATTTCAAATGTTATCCCCTTTCCTCTCATTCCCATCCCTCTTTCCTCTCCCCTTGCTTCTATGAAGGTGCTCCCTCTCCCAACTACCCTCTTCTACCTCAGCACCTTGGCATTCCCCTTCACCAGAAAAATGGGCCTTCACTGGACCAAAGGCTTCTCCTCACATTGAAAGTAGACAATATTGCTTATGCAACTGGAGCCATGGGTCTCTCCATGTGTGCTCACTGGTTGGCGCTTTAGTCCCTGAGAGCTGTGGAGGATTTGGTTGGTTGATAATACTCTTCTCATGGGGTTGCAAACCATTTCATCTCTTCAGTCTTTTCTCTAGCTCCTTCCTTGAAGACCTGATGCTCAGTCCTGTGGTTAGCTGCAAGCATCCTCAACTGTTTCAGTATGGCTCTGGCAGAGCCTCTGAGGAGGCATCCATATCAGGCTCCTGCCAGTAAGCACTACTTGGAATCAGCAATAGTGCTTAGGTTTGGTGGCTGCATTGGGGTGGATCCCCAGGGGAGGTAGTATTTGGATAAGCTTTTCTTTAATCCCTGCTCCTTTATTTGTCCTTGTATTTCCTCCCAAGAGTGCTTTGTTCTCCCTTCTAAGAAGGACTGAGACATCCCTATTCTGTCCTTTCTTCTTTTTGAGCTTTATAAGGTCTGTGAATTGTTTCAAGGGTATTCTGAGCTTTTTGGGCTAGTATCCACTTAACAGTGAGTACATACCATGTGAGTTTTTTGTGACTGGGTTACCTCACTCAGCATGAGAGCTTCAAGTTCCACCCATTTGCCTAGGAATTTCATGAAGTTGTTTTTAAGAGCTAAGTAGTACTCCATTGTGTAAATTACCACAATTTCTGTATCCACTCCTCTGCTGAAGGACATCTGGGTTCTTTCCAGCTTCTGACTATGATAAATTAGGCTGCCACGAACATGGTGGAGCATGTGTCCTTGTTATATGGTGGAGCATCTTTTGGGTATATGCCCAGGAGTGGAATAGCTGGGTCCTCAGGCAGTTCAATTTTTTTGAGGAACTGCCAGATGGATTTTCACAGTGATTGTACCAGCTATTTCACTTCTGTCTTCCTGGAAACCTTCACATACCTTCTCTCAGTCCCTAACTTGGAAGAAGTCTCACTTGATCAATTACAACAGGGTAAATGTGCCAACATTGAACTTAATATTTAGTGTGTTACAGGTTTTGAACAAATGAATATAGTGTATTTGAAAAAAGGGTATAAGTAAGTCCTCTCCTATGTACACATGTGTGTACTTTAGTTTCTAAAAATTATTCCGTGTATATTTTTTGTACACACCAGCAGGGTATACTGAAAGAACAGAGGAATGAGAATTCTGTAGTGTTTAGATTCTTCTTTTGATATCTTCTGGTTAGTTTAACTCATTCATTTTCTTTTATAGAAAATTATATTTTATTAATTTGCACTTATGGGGTGTTTTACCTGAATCCCCAGAGAAGACAATGGATCTAGGGAACTGGGGTTACAGACAGGTGGAAGCAATCATGTGAACACTGGGAACTGAACCAAGGTTCTCTGGATAAGAAGCCAATGTTGTTAATGGCAGAGACATCTTTCCAGTTTCATATTAATCTAACTTGGCTTAACCAAAGTTTTCCATGGAATTCAAAGCCTTATCTTTGATCACTTCTGATATCCCTTATGTTGTTTACTAGAAGCTGTATGACAATATCCTTGCTAATTTAGTGTATATTAACCTGTTATTTTCATTTGTCAAGAAGGGCACCCACTATAATGTTATCACATTGATTTAATAATTAGTATGGAGAGAGGAGTTAACTAAAACCTTGTCTACTATTTTAGCCTTGTCAACTTTATGATACAAGTCTAGATATGTGGATCTACTTCAATACTATTTATTTGATCCTAGTAATCCATTCATGTATCATTACTCAAAGAACATTCTTTCTTATTTTTTGTTCATATCTTAACATGAGACTCATGAATTATTTTTTTCAGAATATGTATATGTATATTTATATATATACAAATCTATATGTATAAAATGATTTATATATAAATAAACTATATACATTATATATGTATATAACACATTGTATATTATAAAATTTATAAAAATATGTATCATTATATATATATACATATATATGTACATACACACACAAATACACACCCATGACTATATATTCATATATTCAGCTCACACGTTACAAAATCAATCACACTAAGTACTTGCCTGGCATGTTTGATCTTGCCTCAGATTCCTTAGTGCTGAGACAACTGTAGCTCTACACTACCGTGGCTGGTGAGAAATTACCAAGTCTCTTAAAATGTTAGCATGGTTGATGACAGAAAGGCTATTCTGTAGGCTCTCATTTCAAGTTGGGATATTTCCGGTATTTTCTGAGATCTTTTCATCTATACCAGTTAGCTCAAGATGCAGAGTTTGAAACCTTCTCTTCAGTGAGTTGGGATCTGCATTTCCATTCCTACTGCCTAAAGAGTAGACAAGACTCCAGGAATGTATTTCTTAAAAATTGAGAACTACCCATCAGAAAGTCCTTTTGAACTTGTCTTAGAGATGTCTAGGAGGTTTTATTAGCCAACTTATCTTAATAAATATGGACTATATGTGTTTTCCATTTCTTCAATTGCCAGTATGTTGATTTTTCAAGGAATATACTGTTAAATAACCAAATGTAACTTTAAAATATGTATTTTCATAGAAGATCCTATCATTGGACATTGGTACTGTCAATATATTAATGTCACTTTGATGGATTTTCTGTTATGTTGTCCTTGAACAATCTCTGGTGATAAGCTTTCCTCCTACTCTGAATGTGTCTTATTTTTCTCTGTTGACTAATCTGGAGACCATTTGACACTGAGTGGATTTCTGAGAAATAAACACAACCTAGAGTCTACTTTCATGCAGAGTTAGGGTGGAGGTGCCACACCTCATTCACCCTCTAGAGTCTGTTGTTGTTTCTTGAGGTGCGAACATCATTAACAGAGAGTCTTCTTCTCAGCATGTGTATCTTAAAAGTGAACATGACTCTATCAGAAAGGCATACTTTATTAATAAGTACTATTCAGACAGTAGTGCCTACACAGTTTCATTAGATTGGTTCCTGTATAGCGCTTGAGTGCTGCGAACCAGTCACCGTGCACCTGCAGAATTTTAAGGTAGATTTTTGTGACTGAGGTCTGTTTTAAGTCTCCTCTTATTGGAGAACATACACCATGTAAACGAGCTTTGCTTGTTTAGGACAAAAGTCAAAATCTTTTGGGGAAGATTCTGTATTCTGTGAAATTATTGTAAGCTTTGCAAGTGTTATTTACAATATTCTGTTAAAATGATTAAAACAACTTCATTCACCCTTATTATTATTATTTATTTATTATGGTTATTCTAAACTTGCCCTTACCTATTTAGAGGTATGTTTGGTACATGCAAAGTAAAAGATTTTATGTTATTGCATCACCCTACTGTCATGACTCTTATTTTGAAATCATCAATTTCATGCCAATATTTTAAAATAGGCTGACAGCAAATGTATTATTGTATTAAGGACACTTTTTCCAACTTTACAGTATACATACTAAAGTTGTTTTTAAATTAGTCTGACAAGATTTAATTTTAAGTTTGAATGATTGTATTTAAAGATTTTGTTTGGCTCTGATCTATTGCTCAGTAGAAACTCCTTTCACTGGTGAGGTTTACTCTGGCTTCTGGTTCCAGAGTCTTCAGTGTATGGTCCCTTAGCCCAGTGTGCTTGGACAGGCCATCACACATCTGTGGCCATTGTTTGTATCTGAATACCTCGTTCACTTAACTAGCCAAGAAGGAAGGAATCAGGTATTGTTCTACTCTATACACAAGCCTCAGTATCCTTTACTTTCAATTACATTTTATTCCTAGGGTTTTACAACTTCCTGAGATGGCACCTCTAATTGTACAATACTCATCCAAATTCTGGACCCCTCAGGGCTAGTTCATTCTCAGCCTATGGCCACAGTTAGTTTAATTGCTTATGTGCATTAGTGTTGCTCTACTATCATAGTCTGTTTTATATTAGGCTCTTCTCTCCTATCTTCCTCTTTTTGTATTTTTGCCTTTTTTGGTTTTGATTCTTCATCTTTTAAATTTATTTTCTGTTTTCCAGTGACATATTTTATTGATTGAAATTATTCCTTCGAAGTTACATATATATATGCATATAACATGATCTAACTTTCATTACTCCCACCTCTTTTCTTCTCTCTTCTACCCTACCCATCTCCCCCTTCCACAATCCTGCATTTTTGTTTTATAATTCATTTTAATCAGTGCTGTTTATTGGAGAATTGTAAACTCACTACTGAGAATACAACTAAGGACATGCATCAAATATAGAATTTCTTTATATATTTTGTCTCTATATTATTTCTTCTGTCTTTTCCATAAGGAGATGTTGGAATGTATTGTTTAGCCCCGAGCCTTCATTCATAACTCACGTCCAGCCTCTTAAACAGCCATGAATCTCTGAACTCACCATTGTTCACTAAAGTCTTTCTGGTGAAGTTTTTCAGTAGCAAATGTCTATTGCTACAAACACAAATATTTAGAAAGCCTCTAGAACCTTATCAATCTGGTAATCACAGTGCGTTTCCCACTAGGGTCTATTGCACTGACCCTCTAAACCATGTTTCTTGAGCAAGGAAACAGGATCAGACATGGATTTTCCCTGGTGGAGAAAGCCTCAAATACTAACTGAAAACAGTTGGTTTCCCACTTGTCTTAGTCAGGGTTTCTTTTATTATTATTATTATTATTATTATTATTATTATTATTATTATTATTATTATTATGTTTTTTGTTGTTGTTTTGTTTTCAGAGCTGTGGACCAAACCCAGGGCCTTGTGCCTGCTAGGCAAGTGCTCTACCACTGAGCTAAATCCATAACCCTTAGTCAGGGTTTCTACTCCTGCACAAAACATCATGACCAAGATGCAAGTTGAGGAGCATAGGGTTTATTCAGCTTACACTTCCATAGTGCTCTTTATCACCAAAGGAATTCAGGATTGGAACTCATGGAGGCATTTTATTCAGCTGAGGTTCCTTTCTCTGTGATAACTCCAGTTTGTGTCACATTGACACAAAACCAGCCAGTACAATTAACTCCTTGTCAACTTGACACAAAAACCCTATTAAGCCTCAACCCTTACTTTCTTGTTCATTCCCAAGATCTAAATAACTGTAATAGTCCCACAGTTTTTACAAATTCTTACATATTAAAATTGCAATGGATTTAAAATCATCCTTTTTAATATCAAAGTCTTTTTACAATTCAAAGTCTCTTAACTGTGGGCTCTACTTCTTCCTTCAAGAGGAAACAATATCAGGGCACAGTCACAATCAAAAGCGAAATCAATCTCTAACCATCCAATGTCTGGGATTCCACTTACGAACTTCTGGCCTCCTCCAAGGGCTTGAGTCACTTCTCCAGCTCTGCCCTTTGTAGCACACACTTTGTCTTCTAGTCTCCAGCTGCCTGTTCTCCACTGCCGCTGCTGTTCTTGGTGGTCATCTTATAGTACTGACATCTCCAAAACACCACTGTCAGTCCTGGGGCACTAACTGCAACTGAGGCTGCACCTTCACCAATGGCCTTCCATGACCTCTCACAGTGCCGAGCCTCAGCTGCTCTTCATGACCCCTTCATTTCTTCAAAACCAGTACCACTTGGGTGACTCTTACACATTACCAAGTCCAGCCACAGCACGAGGTACAACCTTGGCTATCTCTGGAACACAGCCTCTTTGAGCTCTCAGAAAAGACTTCCCAAAAGACTTCACCTCAGTGATGCTCTTCTTAATCACCACTAATTTCTTAGCTCCAGCTCACCAGCATCAATAGTCCCAGTAAAGGCAAAGGTTTCAATTGAGTATTTCTGGTACCTCGTTAATCACAGCTGGTTCTTCAGCTCCATCTAACCAAAACCACAGAATCTTCATAGTCAAAACAGCAACAGCTATGATAAAAGTCTTTAATTTTCCCTCTGAAATCTTACAAGCCATCTTCAGCACTGTTCTCAACATTATCTTCCAATCTCCTACAGAACATCGCACAGAGCTCTTAATATTCCAATGATTCTTCTAGCTCAAAGTTCTAAAGTCCTTCCACAGTCCTCCCCAAACATGGTCAGGTTGTCACAGGAATATCCTACTATGCTGATACCAATTTGTCTTAGTCAGGGCCATTAAACCTTAAATTATTTCCAGAAAAAAAAATTAGCATTGTCATTGTGGATTCAATTTAACTTTTTTATTTGTTTATGTGTTTATTTCTCATACTTAGGACATTTGTCTAATAGAAGTACTCTAAAAGTCAAATGGAATAATAAATAATGCATTATATTAGGGAAGTCTATGAATAAACATTGTGAGAAATTAATTTGTAAATAAAGAAAACATTCAAAAATTTTAATGATTTATTTATATGTCAATTGGCAGGGCTTTTTTTTAATATTGTAATAAGATTTTTTTCCCCAAGGCTTCATTAAATGAGGTGCATTGCAGGGAAGTGGGACTGAAAATGGATATATAAAATGAAACTTTGACCTTGACCTTGAAGAGGGAGGGTATAAAATGTATAGAAAATGTCAAAATCTGGAACGGTAAGGTATGCTTTGGAGGAAGCATGAGGAAATGTAACTTTTTTCCAACCCATATTGTTCAGGTAGGGGGTTATTTTGTGGGAAGATGACCAAGTATATTTGGCAGAGGAAAAGACCAGGGTCTGGTTAGTGTAGGCTGATGTCCAATTCTATGAAGAGACAGTGGGCCTGATTAGCATGCTGCTCATCACACAGATTTTAGCAGTGATTCTTAACCTGTGGGTCGCGACCTATGCATGGGTTGGAAGATCCTTCAGAGAGGTGGCCTATCAGATATTGTGTATATCAGATATTTACATTATATTTTATAGCAATTTTTACTATATATATGTATATTAGCAATATATACATATATATTAGCAAAAATACAGTTGAGAAGTAGCAACAAAAATAATTTTATGTTGGGAGCTCATCACAGAATGAGGGGCTGTATTAGGGGGTTGCAGTATTATGAAGCCTGAGAACCACTGGGCTACAGGAATCAGATCCTTCCTAGAACTAAGGTGTATAGAGCTATTGAAGAGTATAGAGCTGTTCTTTAAAAAGAGCATGTGCAAAATGAGTTAATATGAGAGAGAGGATGGGCAAGCTGCTGGACCCTCCCACAATTAGATAGTATATAAACTGTCAATAGACTTAAAGAATGTGTACCAGGACTGTTTGTACGTAATATAGACTTATTACCAATTCTCAAAACAAAAGCAAAAAGCAACAGTTAAACCAGACAAGCATGGTAAAGCTTTTTCAGGATGGATCAACAAAGGGATGCTTGTAGCTTTTCAAACTTTACTAGTTGCCTCTTCTGGAGTGTTCTATATCCATGGATTCCTTCATTTTGGAAAGCATTTTCAACACCTTAGCCGTACATTTGAGGTGAAAAATAGGTAGATAGAGAAACAGCATTCCATAGATTTTTTTTTTATGTCAAACAAAAAAAATTATACACACACACACACAAACATGATGTCTGGTCAGCTGATTCCACATGTTGCAGAAGAAAATCTGTAGAAAAAAAAAAGGCACTTGCCTGAAACAAATCCCATACTGGCTTCTCAATCCTTGGGACTAAACAGAGACACTGTCCAGGTTTATGTGATGTTCCATGAATGCTGAGCAGCCAGAGGGCATTAAAAGTACTGTCCGCTGGCTCATAGTTAGGATGGATATTTTATGATCCATTTGAGCCATTTTTCTACTGTGGAAAAAGTCAACTGGCATTTCATTAGGTTAACGGGGCACCAGAGACACAAATAAAGAAGCATTTGGTTCATCCTTGGGCCCTTTGAGAAGAGAGTATTTTTAAAGATCTGTGGGTGGTTCACTAACACAGGTAATTGAGTTTCAACATCTCTCCAGTGAGCCTTTCTACGAGGTGTTCTGTCATAGCACGCAGTAAGGTAGAGAATCAAAAGAAATTCCTTTTAAGGAAGCATTGTCTTCTTTGCTGACTTGCTTAACGCTCCCTTTTATAGCAATTTTTCTTCTAACTCAAAAAAAAAAAAAAAAAAAAAAAAAAAAAAAAAAAAAAAAAAAACCGGAAAAGGAAAAGAAAGCAGCAGCAAATCCCATTTTTAGAGAAATAGCAAAGGTGTTAACAGTCCCACTTAAAGCAAGTAACAAAGATATTTCATGAAAGACCTGAGGGCTTGTTCAATGCAGTGTGCTCAGTGATGACACGGGCGTCCCTCCCTGAGGACGGGGAGGACAAATAGCTCTCCTGGTAACTCTAAACATGTGTGCCTGCCCTCCCCACTGCCATCCCGAGAGGGTTTGCTCCTCCCCCCTTTATTACAATCATATGCCTATCAGTACAGGCTTGCTTTACCTTTTCATCTGTGGTGAGGATAGTTGGCATGAGGGATACATTTAACATGAGGCACGCTCTTTCTTTCTTTCATAGAGTGAAACACTATGGGATGGAACTGTGCACCCTGGTTGCCAGGTGGTTGCCTGTTTTTCTATCCCAGCCCTGGTTCCCGTGCCTATGTTTGACAGTATCATCTCTGCATGGTAGTGACTTGTCACTGCAGGATGGAAAGAGACACTCTTTAGTTCAGAGAGTAAGGTGATGGTGCCAGAAGTCCCTAACAGCAGCTCTAGGACAAGCATGGAGAGCAAGCCCATGCTCAGAGTCTATAAACAAGGAAACCAAAGCCCCGATTGCTCTTCTTCCTAAGTGTGCAAGATAACAGGCGGCCTCTCACACATAGCTTGTAGGCCTAGCCACATGGGCTATCACAGCCTAGGTCTGTTGTCACAGCCTGGGTCGGTAGCCATCTTGCTGGGCTCCACAACATTCATTCTACTGTCTGAGCACAGCGAGCCACTGGCCAACGTCAATGAGCAAAGCCTTTGCCCATATGACCACAACACCCACTTCCACGGCTTATGTAACATCACTTAAACCATAAAAAAGTACATTGAAATAAATATGTATTTAGAAAAAAATATTCTATTTAAACAAAAAAGGTTTGAAAGAATAGTATTTTGATAAAAGAAAACAGGGGAAATAAAAGAAAAACGGAAAATAAAAGAACTCCAGGTAAGTTTTTAGGGTCCCAAACATATATTTAGAAAAATCTCCCATTTTCATTTATTTATTAATATATTCATTTATTCATCCACTCAATACATATTTAAAGAGTCATGGTGAGAGTGTGGGTTAGACAGTATGGTGAGAAAGAGTAACAACCACCACCACCACCACCACCACCACCACCACCACCACCACCACCACTGTCACCACCACCACCACCACCACCACCACCACAACCACCACCACCACCACCACCATCACCACCACCACCACCACCACCACCACAACCACCATCACCACCACCACCATCACCACCACCACCACCACCATCACCACAACAACCACCACCATCACCACAACCACCACCACCACCACCACAACCACCACAACCACCATCACCACCACCACCACCACCACCATCACCACCACCACCACCATCACCACCACAACCACCACCACCACCACCACCATCACCACCACCACCACCACCACCATCACCACAACCACCACCACCACCACCACCATCACCACCACAACCACCACCACCACCACCACCATCACCACCACCACCACCACCACCATCACCACAACCACCACCACCACCACCACAACCACCACCACCACCACCACCATCACCACCACCACCACCATCACCACCACCACCACCATCACCACCACCACCACCATCACCACCACCACCACCACCACCATCACCACAACCACCACCACCACCACCACCACAACCACCACCACCATCACCACAACCACCACAACCACCACCACCATCACCACCACCACCACCACCACCAACAACAACAACAACAACAACAACAACAACAACATCTCCCCTGTCTCACTAAATACACACTCTAGTCAGTATAAAACAGATGGAAAGGTGCAGAAGGGAGGGCTCATTTCAGCAGTAGAAAGTCTTCCGGAGGTGGGGGTTGGGGAGGGAAGTAAAGAACAAGCAGAATGTGGCTTGGGTGGGTTGGGCCTGGAGAGGTTAGCAATCAGTACTTGGGAACCTCAGCAAAGACATAAGGAAACGATAGAGACCACTTGATTGATGTCAGGAATCAAGAAGAGCACCCGGCTTGCTTTCTCTTAGTCAGTTGCAGTCTCTTAGTCCATCTATATATGAAGTTGTCTTCTATCCCATTAGGAGGCACAGCAGCTCCTGACAGCATCATGACTCACAGAGAATTCGGCGATAGTGGTATCAGACAATTCCAACTCGGGACACTAAGAGGCTTCCACAATAGGACAGTAGTGCTGATTGGTATTTGCCAGGATCCTGTAAATTTCGGCAGATAGCAAGCGATAGACCCTGTGTACGTGGGATCCTTCAGAGACCGACCTGACAGTCTAACACATTAAGAAAACAAGACAGTAAATATAACCCAATAGTTTTCTTTACTATTAACATGAAGTAATATTTCCTTCCCGATTTTCTTTATCAAATATCACCCAAGGTATCATTGGATTGGTTGCTTTTTGCAATGCAGGAATTTGGTAATCACGCACAGAGCACGCATTCTTGTTCAGCTGCTCACCACATGGAAAAGCATCATGTTTAGTCCCCTTAAAGCAGGAGTTTCCGCCAATATTTCTGTGCAGGGGCTGCAAGGCACAAAGTACATCTGTTCAAGACGAGTGTGGTAGGCACAGTCCAAGAGCCATCATGATACTGTTGCATTGTGGGACATGTTCACATGCATTTCTTTGCCAGGTAGGTCCCCAAAAGTTCCTAAGTCCCGATGGATGAATATCAATTTTGTGTGACTTAGTTTGGGGAGTCCTTTCCTTCTGCATCCCATATGCTGAAAATCACACTTGCAGGAAGGCTCCATCGGAAATGGGAGTCTACTCCTAGGTCCTTGGAGCACCAAGAGCCAATTTCTGTGCCAACCAATCTTTCCTGTCTCCTGCTTCTGTCACTAAGGCCCCTTCCTTTCTCGTCTGTATGCCCTTCCTTAGATAATTAACTCGTTATCTAATTCAGGCAACTCTTTTTGACTTGCTTGGCTCCTTAGCTTTAATAAAACAAAGCTGAAATCTAGGCTCTGCATTTCCACTACAACTCCCATGTCCTGGACGAGACACTGGGAGGAGAGGTGGGTGTGGGGTGCTGGTTTCATGGCATGTGTGGAGCCGGCAGGACCACAGATCCCTGCAAGCTGACGGAGCTTCAGACCCCTGGCATAGAGAACAGCTGCTCTGGGTTCTCTGTGGGGATGGCAGTGACCCCCAAGCACCCCGAGGGCGTGGCTGGAGGGCTGTGAATATTCCAGTCACTTCCTGCAACATTTGGCAGGCAGTGCCCAAGCAGCAGGGAATGAGTTAGGGTGACGGGGCTCAGTCATGCTCGCTGCAATTGTCCCTGATTGATGAGGACACAGGACTGAGGAATCCACCCCCAATGAACGGAGTGTTGAGAGTGCTAGGCTGTGCTTGCATGTTAAAATAGATATATGAAAGTTTAAACATGATTTTACTTTATGATAAAGAAAAAAATTCCTACTTTTAATCTATTTGTCTTTTTTTAAAAGCAAAATGTAAATACCATATTTTTCCTATCATGGAAACTAAACAAAAGAAAAGATTCTTAAATTATTCACAGAGGAAACAAATCAGGAATCCTGGACTCGACTGAAATATTTAAAGCAGAGGTTTTATTCAACTTGCCAGTAACTTCTGTACGTCCCAAAAAATAGAAATTATAATGGTCTTGAAGCTAGGAGAGGAAAAAAAATGACAACTTCTTGTAGCTGGAAAGCAAAATAAACAGTAATATTTCTTTACCTGGAGAAAAAGTTATTTTTTTAAGTTTGTAATTTAATACCTTTCCTGTCATATCTAGACATCCATCGTTAGAATACAGGAATGGATACCTTCAACTCAAGACCTTGAACTCTCCCTCACTCTCTTCTTTTGGGTTTAGATTGGTATAAGTAGGTGAAATTGTCCAAGTCTGCTTTTCCTGTAGACTGTCCATTCACACTGTGCTACTGTGAGGTTGATTGTGCCCGGTTAGACTTTGGGTTTTTTCTTGAAATCTGCAAAGGCTGTAAACACCAGTGGTCCCCAGTGGCTTAACAAAATCATTCCTCCCCAACCACATAATTGCTAAATTGTGCATGTCAAATGGCTGCAGGAGATTCTGTCCCATTTCCAGCAGGTTTATCGAGGCAACTTGCTGGAGAATGGTGTTGTTTATGTGTCCTTTAAGTTGGGGACTCAAAGGTCAAGAGTGGCCAAAAGCGTTTTCAATGAGTAACTGCTCTCTTTCCCCTGCTCCTTAACAAGCCTCTCCAGTGATTCTTATCACCATGAAGTGTGTGTTTAGTTTCTAAGCCAATGCTTGCTCTTACTCCCTGACTTTATTATCCTTAATCACAATGATTAGTCATATATTTATAGATGCCTATGTACAACTTGACATGATAGAAGAGATACATTTTTCTCATAATGATTTTTAGAGGCTTTTTTAAAAAATGTATATTATTAATGCTTTAAATTCAAGTACAAACAGTAATTAAATATCAAGTGTACAATAGTATTTAGCCTGAGTCTGATAGAAGAGCCCTTATTTGTAGTGGGATAGAAATGTCTCTCTTTAATGAGAGAGTGCTTTTTGTCTGATCTCTGTGCTGACTTAGAAGTACAGGGCTTCAATTAATATACTGTAAGGCTGAGCCATATGAAGCCATTTAGCAAGCCATTTCTGAATCTCTGCCCTTTCCGGGTGTTTTCTGAGAGTCATCCTCCTGAGCAGTCACCACTGGCTGTTCTAATGGTTAAACAGCCGCTGGAAGATAAGACTTCATCTTGACAGCTGAATCAGCTGTACCAATTAATTACTAGGAATCCTTCCCCATTCCCAGTGTGCAGAGTACAAAAACACATTCCCAAATATGCTGTGACACGTAACTGCTCTCCTCAAATCATAACCTAGGATGTCTTTGTGATGACAAGACTTGGTGCTCATGCATCCTGTGCCCCTGGGAGGACAAGTAGGAAGGATTTGAGTTATCCAAGAGAGAGTTAGACACAGATCTCTCTCTCTCTCTCTCTCTCTCTCTCTCTCTCTCTCTCTCTCTCTCTCTCTCTCTCTCTCTCTCCCTCCCTCCCCCCTCTCTCTTTCTCCCTCTTTCTCTCTCTCTCTCTCTCTCTCTCTCTCTCTCTCTCACACACACACACACACACACACACACACACATACACACAACTGCTCAGATGTTTATGATGCTGCTGCTATTTAAGCTGTAGTCTTCTGGAAGAAGTTTTTGTGTCTTCCATCCCTTTTATGTATTCGTGGTGATATCATTACAAGAGATGTAGTTTATCCCTGTAAACACTGAAGGAACAAAAGCACCCACTGATCCTCAGTCTGGGACGCTGCACTCGGATACAAAGATTGCAGCGGCATCTGAAACAAATGAAAGCAAAGCAGATTGTCATCAAATCTTCAATTTTTTTTCCCCACAAAAGTTTGATGCATATTTCTTTGGGGAATAGTTTGCAAATGATATATAAAATATGTGAAATACAATTGTAAACAGACATGCAATTTACCCAGGTTACAATCTGTTCCGTGATCTTTGTTCACTCTCGAAGGGGGTGGGGGGGAAGAAGACAGGGTATGCCATTTGGAACAGGATCGGGCTACAATAAATCTCATGTTGAATTATTAGAACTGACATTATTAATATTTTTAATATTCTATGGCTTTCTTGTGATTCCTTACATACCATGCCTTTAGTAAACTCTGGGGGCCTTAATCATTCTAAGATTGTCTGTGTTCTCCGTAGCTGTTGTCTGGTATAACACACCCGCTTTGAATGTCAATAAATACTCTACAAAGAGCGGTGTATCAGACCCTCGGATGTCTACAGCCTTCACTGCCATATGCAGTGTTTCTTACACTCTTGTTCGCTGAACACATGTTGCCCTGGGGTCTGAAACTGAGCTACCCTTGGCCTTTTGTGGCACTTAGGTCTTTTTCTTTCGGCAAAGGCAGGGCACGGTGGGGGAGAGGTGAACAGGGAAAGGCGGAGGCAGAAAGGGCTGCCTGGGAAGACAGAAGAAAGAAAAACTCCTGTGGACTGCTCGTTGTCAGAGCATGGGAAATTCCAATGACGGGTCCCCCAAAGTGCGCCCTTCCACCCTGCTTCACCCACCCGGCCACCAGTCACTGACCAAGGCTGTACCGTGACTGCTCCCCCACTTTGAGGTCGAGCTGGTGCCAGACCTGACTGACAGCGCATTTTGAAGCTGAGTGTGGGACATTGTCCCACACTAGTCATGCAGAAAGTCGAGGGGCTGCGCTCAGGGCCCGGATTCACAACACAGTTCTTTCTAGGTGGTCGGCCACGAAACACTGGTTTGAACTTTGTGACTATGGATTTTTTTTTTCTTTGCTGCAGAATCACTGGAGTAGAAATGCAGGATGAGGGGCTAGGGGAAGCATGTGAACAGGAAAACATTAAGGTATCTGTTTTTACTGTGGACCGTGCCTTTTGTGTGCTGCCTCTCCCGCAGGGAGACACCTCAGCCCTCGTAAATACAGACAATACAGTGCTGTATAATGTTCCAAGGCAGGCAGTTTTATCCTGTTATTAAGAGGTATAGCTCAGATAAGCCATATGCTGGCCTTATTTAAATGAAGAAGGGTTTTAAGGCAAAATAAGAGATTGCAGCTGGTAGCTACAGTACTTCACTATTTTTGAACAGCTCTTTAGTATATGGTATTTTAATTCATCCCACAGATTCAAATTGGACTTTGTGTACACTAGGATATACTGTTTACTGCTCAGAGTAATGCTGGCTTGCTAAAATTGCAATGTAGATTGAAAAAAAAAGGCAGCTTTGCCGTTTCTTAAGTCTATTCAAGCATTTCCCACAGAATGGAAACGCTGACAGGCCAGCTACCTCCGCATACGCGGACTCTGCAAGTGTGCGTAGTCACAGCCGTCTACTTTGCTAAGTACAGAATGGGTAATTAGTATTTCTCAGGCTGTTGGAAAGATGCATACTGTTTTCACTGTACAGAGAATGCTGAGTTTTTTTTTTTTTTTTTTTTTTTCCAGGAGGGTTTATAATCAGACCAGGAAAAGAACATGCAGTGGATAAAATTGGGACCCAAGTCTCACTCACAGGCAATCTTATTTTCATTTAAGGAAAAAAAAAAAAAAAAGAAAAAAAAGAAAAGAAAAAATAAAAAACCTGAAGTAATCAGAGCTGTGTTCAGCTGAAGAAATCTACCGAGTGGGCAGTACCTCAGCCCTCCAAATTTCTGTTTGCAACCTTGAAATTGTTTTTATTCTCATTTTTCATGTGAAACATAATGTTTTGTGTACCCTTTGCTTTGTTCTCACAAATGCTGAAGAAAAGGGTCTCTTTTGCTCAACATTAATGGAACCGATCGGGGAAAAATGCCTTGTGTGTAGTGCCTATCAGATGGGCCCAGCATGTTGGGGTTTCCCACAGGCCCTCAGCTGCCTCGGTCTGCCAGAATGCTCTGCCCCTGGTATTGATGGTCAGGTTTTGTTGGGTTTCTTTATTAATACTCTGCTAAACGAAGGCAAACCCTGCACAGGCTACTCCACCCCTGAAAGCAATTAACCTGTAACATGAGCTCCCACATCACCACGCACGGCAGAGGACCAACAAAGATCTGCCACTTGGCAAAGTGACAAGTTTTAATCCTCTCTCAGTAGAACTCTCCGGAGGAATTTTAGCACACGGACGCTGCTGAACAGACATGTTCCAAATGCCCTGGTATGATGCACTGGATCAGTTCCAAACATGGTAACCCAGTTCAGACAACCAACAGTGGAGTACACAGGATCCATCACGAGCTCTGTTTAGTCCAAATGTTCCATTACTTAAATCTTGGGCAAGTCCTCCTGAGAGCGTACAGTTCCCTTCACAAAAACATACCACTAATGAATTATCTGACACAGAGAGAGAAAGAAGTCAGGAGTAGTAAATTACTTCAGTAAATAGTATTATTTACATTTATTATTCTTACTTACCTTTTAATTACTTCTTACCAGAATCAAGTTATTGGTGAAATTGGTGCTCCCTTTCTGCTTTGCAAATAACCCCCTGTCAAGCATTTGGTTTGACCACCATCTTGCAGCAAATGTTTATAGACCTGCTTTGGTCTGAGTTGGCTCTATAGACCACTGCCTCCTGAAACAAGACTTGAGTATGTTTCTATTTATTTTATAATCTTAATTTCTTAGCTACATGTCATATGAAGGGGCTTTCTCTGAGCCCCCACCATCTTGATGGAACCAAACATTTTTCTCCACTAAAGCTACAATCTGCTTCAGACAGCTTCCCGCTATCTTAGGTTCACTGAGTGCTTCCTGGTGGGATGGGTCCATGGTACTTACTATAGTCAAACCAATGGTGCAAAACTCTCACTTGATAAAAGTCCAGGCTTTTAACCCATTTGTATCAGCATTTCAGAGAGGAAAATATTGCTTCTCCTTCTTCTATCTCTTCTCAATTTCTCCACCTTGATCTAAACCAAAACGAACCAAAACAATTACTTTAGCGGTAAACAAATATCTTGACTAGGCTGTATGGCTCTTAAGGAATTATAGGTTTAATTTCTCAGTTTACAAAATATCTGATCAAGATATTCTGAAGGCTACATATTTTCTTTAATGATATGTTTTGCTTCTAGCTAAATTACTTTACTTAGAAATTTGAGTTGGGACTAAGGTGCTGATTTGACACTTCATTCTGGTAATGAAATGAGGCAGGAGTGTGGCTTGGACCAACCTGTGCATCTTCCCACATCAGCAATATTGACCGTGTCTCTCCTCTATGGTGTATCACTCAGACAGCAATGAACAGAGACCACAAAAGTTTCACTCTGTAAGAGACCTACCAACTGAGTCTTTAAACTTTTAAATGGGCATATAACCTTAAAATGAAGACCTCAGGAGCTGATAGCCAGCCAGGTTCAGTTCTTTCGTTACTATGCTGTAAAGCAGGAAGTAGCTTTCGTTACTATGCTGTAAAGCAGGATGTAGCTTTCGTTACTATGCTGTAAAGCAGGAAGTAGCGCTGGAGGCATCTGGCATGATGGCTGACCCTGTGGTTGGAGTGTGCAATTAAAAGCAGGTGGAATGCCAAAGCTCACAGTGAAAGGAACGTGCTTGTAAGGGGGAGAAAGAAAGAGCTACAAAAGAAACAGAGTGAGTAAGACTTCTCCCCTGACCTCAAGTGAAGAAGGAATCAGGAAGAGCCCTGGGCTCAGGCAAGGCTAAGCCTATGAAGATGGCATGTGTCTAGCTGAATTCCAGAGACATGCATAGGGAGTGTTCCTCTCAGTGAGGGCTGCTGCAGAAGAAGGTCACTCAGACCTATTTCATTTAGCAGTGTTCAGTGTCATCCAAAGGACGAGTTGAATACTTCTTAGCTTTCCTGGCTTAGAGTTTTATCTGATCATGTGAATGATGGGCCATACTTTCATCTGTTCAGTGGTGTATTGTTTAAGACTTGCTACCATGCTGTCAATCCCTGCTTCACCAATTCCCAAACTAGAGAGATTTTATAAAACAAGCAACGAGAACCAAGTGCCTTCCATTTGGGCACTCCTTCATCATCTTCTCTTTATTCTAACCTAGAGTGGTTTCATTCTCTCAGTGATTACCGTGCCCAGACCTGGACTCCAGTGGGCATATTTATCCACTTAGAGGCAAACCTACATCGAAGTTTCACATCTCCTTTTTTGAAGCAACTATTACATGCATGAAATAAAAAGAGGTAACAGACCTGAGTGTGCAGAACACCAGTCCCCTGATGCCTTGGTAGGTTTTGTCATGTGAGAGGCAGAGGCAGATCTTGTTGGGCAAGCACAGCTTCCAAAAAAGAAGTGATTCAGTCATGAATACTTTGAAAGAAGCCTCCTCTACAGGAAGATTTTTTAAGGGCTAGAGAAAAATAAAAGTCTTCTGATTCAAAGATTAGAAAATCAAAAATGTATTTGAATACTGATACATTATTTTACTAATACATTTTAATGGTTTTTGCATTTAAAACTATTAAAGTGTTTAGCTTCACTCATCTCCTGATTTCCTTTGGAAGCTTCCAGTATTTGAGATGAAATGTCACAAGCACTGATGATACAGTCAACCTTTTGACTTGCCTACATTTTAGGAAATACAGCTAATCACTTTGGTGAGTGAAAATAAAAAGGTCAAGTTTACTTGAATTACTTTCTTGGGGTAGAATATTTTGCCCAAACCACCAAATCTGGAAATTTCCTCAACAGTACGCTGTCCTGAAGAAGGGAGTCTCTGTGGACCCTTCTGGTCATTTCTGATGCTCATGAGATACCAGGTGGCATACAGACAGGAAACACTATAGAGTTCACTGGTCCTCGGGAGATCTGGTTCATGGTGGGACTGTCCTTTCTGATGGTAATAGACTCTCTGAACATGTACATTTACTTCTATGTCCCATTCTGCTGTATACATTAGTATGTTTTATTAATGTCTTCCTATCAGTAGACATGTGCTTGCCAAACAACTGAAAATTATTCAGTCTCTATATTTTTTCTTTTTTGGTTCTTCAATACAGGGTTTTTCTGTGTATATCCCTGGCCATCCTGTAACTCACTCTGTAGATGAGGTTGGCCTTGAACTCACAAAGATCTGCCTGCCTCTGCCTTTTAAGGGCTGGGATTAAAGGTGTGTACCACCACACCCTGCCAAATTGTTAGTCTTGAGTGGAAATCACCAGGCTTGATGGTCCAGAATTATCTAGAACATGAGTTGATAAGATTAGTCTCTGGACAGAAGACATGTCTGTTCACCTGCCTTATAAAATAGTAATGTCTCATGGTTCTCTTTTCAGACCAGACAGCCATGGATCTAAAAGAACTTAATCTCAATCACTGCAGATGAAACCTAGAGAGGCTCCAGCACAGAACCCTTTCTGCTCCACCGTGCCATTTCTAAATGCTTACAAACACAAGGTTTCTCTGATGAGCCCTAACTTTGAGTGCTTTTAAGCAATGGCGTGGCCAGGTTTAGTGATCTCAAAAGTTTAGTTTACTCTGATTCTGTTGTGTTTGTCTCCGTAATTAGTGAGCTTTAAAGGCAAGGCTATCTCAAGGGTTTTCCTTTCATTTCCTTGTATATTAAAATCTCAACACTTTCTGTGGCGTAGGCCTTCTATGTCTTCTTTTTCTTAATCTCAGATTCAATGGTGAAAGATACCGATACCGGGGGGGGGGTAAAAAAACAATATACAATGTCATCAAAATGTTGAATTTTCCTATTGGAACACTCATGAGATCTGATATCTTGATTGCAGTTCTGAAGGAGACATTTCTGAAGTCCTCTGAGTGCCCTGCCTTCGCCTGATGTCGAAAATGGAATAACCCTAAACAAGTGTATCAATTCCAAATTTACAAATTACACAATAAAATTCTTATTTTCCTGCTCCGCCTGTAAGTATAACGTTGAACATGTTTGACTTTGAGCTCTGCTCTTGCAGACCAAGTTGTGAAGAACAGGTTCTGTAACGTATTTGTAAATAAGATCTTCGTTCATTTGGAGAGGCAGAATATCTTCTCTTGGTATGAGAAGGAATGTAAATTGTCTACAGATGGCTTCTGTTATAGGTTATGGGGGTGGGGGGAGGCCATAAAGAAACATTTACTTTAAAGAGCAAAAGACAGTCCACTCTTGTTCATTTCAATACAATAAACAGTTACATTTCTCAGCTTAAATATTTGGAAATCAGATCCACAACACATGTCCTTTGTTCCTAATTCAAAAAAAAGTGGTAGTTTTGTTTAAAATTTTTGTTTGCCATTAGTCTATGCAATCTGTGTAGCAACAGATGCATGACAAGTCCGATTAAAATACAATAAAGGAGCACCCAGGGTGCTTTATTAAAAGTCGAACAAAGAGAGAATATTTTTGATGCCAACGAATCATGTTCTTCAAAGTTGATTTTCTAAAAAAGTAATTGGAATCAATGGGTTAATTGCTTTTAGACCACTTATAAGTAAATATTATTAGCAAAATATTTTAATTACCATACTTTATGTGGCCCAAATGTAAGCATTTATTAATACAAACCAAGCACTCATTACAAATTTGCACAGAAAATGATAAAATATTATGTATGAAATGAAGCATTATCATGGACCATTAAGTCCTCTATTTTCATTTAATTGAATTTGTCAGTTGTACCCTCTTTAACTGAAAACCAGTCATAACCACAAAATTAAATAATAATTAAAGAAACAACTATTGAAAGAGTTGCTTGGGAACTAAGGTGCCATTTAACCAAAACATAGCAATTTAATGTAAATTGCAGACCATGTAGACACAGTTCTGAAAACGATGTTTTCTGCGCTTCCATGTATGTCTTCGTGAGTGTTTCCATGCTACACATTCAGTGTCCTAATCGGAGGGCTTGTCTCTTTCACTAAGGGTGGGAAATCCCCAAAGGCCGGAATACCTCTTTCTTCTGTGAAGTCTATGAAGGTAATATACAACACAGTCACTTTTCCTTTGCCTATTGATGATCTTGGACTACCAATATGTGCTTTGACATACAGATCTGGGATTGTGTGTCTCCTTCATATTCTCATAAGCCAAATAGCAAACCATTTATATGACAATATACAATAAATTTATGACTACAGCACACTTGGACATTTTTTTGCATACACAAGCACATACTCTTACCTGAGACTTTTGTGCTACTGTTTAAGTAAAAAAAAAAAAAAAATAATGTTTATAAACTTCTGACTTAAAAGACTCTAATCCAAGGCACAGTTTACACTGTCAAAAATTTTGGTTTGGCCGCATGTGCATGTGTGCACGTGTGAATATTCATACACATTTGTTTATTCTGACTAGCTGCTTCCAACCTCTGCAGGTCACTTTTTTATGTGTCTAGAAAGGCTCCAAGCTGCACAGCCAGCAGGGGGAGATAGGATTTAAGGAAATAACAAGCCGAGGCTCAAGAAAGCAACTACTTTAGGAGACAAACAAACAAACAAACAGAATTTGTCAAGGCATCGAGTGGCAGACCTCGAACGCCTATGGGGTGGGCATGGAAGTCACATATCATGTAGGCTGCCACATGGAATTCTTTGTGCAGATCTATGCAAGGTCTAGGCTTGAAGTCCTGCACACAGATACCTTAGCTATTAGCCGCACGCTTGCAGTGCCTCTCGATAGAGAAAGTGTGAATCTATGTATGTGAATCTGAGAATCAATTTACACAGTATGAAAACCACAGCATTGATGTGCACCTTCTCATGTGCTCGGAGCAAACTCTGCTCACTACTGCAGCTTCCCCTTGCCAACCAGGGGCACTGGCATGTAGCGATCGAGGAGTGATAACCGTGCCGAGCATAAAATAATTTCAACATTTTAAATGTCATCATTATTATGCATATAACTTATCGAGTTTATTATATTATATTCAAGTGACTCACATACATGTGTGGATCAAGGGCAATGTCTGAGAGTCATTTTTTTTTCTTCTTCTGATAATCCTCGTTTAACCAGGAAGAAAGTTCACCAGCTCCATCTGGTACCAATGTCATTGATATTGTCTGCCATTAGCATGAAGTGGCTCCCACACAGGAAAGTCAAGTCCGACATGTACTGAATGAAGTTAAGGTTGTCGATGTGGAGAATAGGCATTGAAAAGCCCACCTTGCTTCCCTGACTGATTCACTAGGCCAGACACTCGCACACGCTCTATTTAATGTGATGATCAACCAACTTCAAGGCAAAATGTCTACATACCCATATTACAGACTGAAAAAAGAAGAACCCAGCGTGTTTGTAATCCTATCTGAGCATGAATTGCAACTACATAAGTTATGTGGATTTTGTTTTCTTTCTGTAGGCGAATACTCAAGAACACTTTCAAACACGCACTGGGCTAGCAATTAATTTTCATAACTGGAAACGTGAGCATGTAGAGGTTCGCCTTTCCACTTCCAGTCTGGCTCCATTTCGAGGATTTCGTTACAGACAGCCCTTTAAAGCAAGGGCCGAGTTTGACGGTAAATTCCACTGCAAAGCTCTTGTCAGTCCTGCTACATGCGTGTGTACACACAGATCACACAGATGCTCCTCGAGCTCTGATGGGACTTTCTTACAATCTCTCACCTCTTTGAGTGTTTGGAATTCACAATGAGTCATTGTGCATGGTTAGGACATGTGGTCACCTTCGGCCTATGTGCATGCTGTACAAAGAGTTGCTCAGGGTTCTTAATACACCTGCTAACAACCGATATTTTGTGTGTGTGATAAAAGTATTTCATCCACGTTTGCATATTTTGAGACATATCATTAACTATGTTCACCAGGCAGTACAACAGCTCACTAAGGTTTGTGCTTATAATCTCAACTGAAATGATCATAAATACCTTTATCACCCTGCCCCCTACTCCCAGTCAATGATAACCACCCAACCTACTTAGCTTCCTTGAGTTCAACATTTTAAATATTCCATATAGAAATATTATAACATACAGATTATTTTTGTTCCAGTTTTATTTGACCTGACATATTTTCCTCTCTAATCCATATAGCTATGAATAATAGAATCCAATTCCTCTTAAAGGCTGTATAGTATTCCATTGTGTGTGTGTATGTGTGTATATATATAATATATATATATATATATATATATATATATATATGTATATATATGTCACACCTTTCTTTATTCATTCCTATATTGATGGATACTTATATTGATTCCATGTCTTGGCTATTGTGAATAATTCTGAAATGAACAGAGAGTGCAGATGTCTCCTTGACATCCCGATTTAATTCATTGGATATGTACCCAGAAATGGGATTACTAGACCATATGGCAATTCTGTTTTTAGTTTCCAGTATTCCAATTTTATTTTCTATCCAGCCCATACGTGATACCTGACTGATCTCAAGAGAATCATTCAAAAGTGTAGTGGCTGAGAGCTGGGAAGCTCCAGAATGGGTTATTCCAGAGGCTGGAACTCACCTGCATACATAGCCTTGAACCTGCTCTGTTCAGACTATTTCCCTTTGAGACCATGGTTCATGTTCATTTCAGAAAGACAGACTGCAAAAGACTTTTGCTAAAATATCCTTCCCTAAGTAAAATATTTAATTCCTCTGAGCCCCTGAATATTTTATCCTATATAGATCAAACTGAGATTCATAGAATTTCATGTGGAGACTGGCGCTATTTTTATATCGCAGAGATGCCGATTTTGTTCTCCTACAATACCAATACACTCCATTTTTAAATCCGTAGCGCTTGGTTCTCTGGTGCAGCCCTTCACCCCGCACGCCCGTCCAGAACCGTGCCGTTTTGGACAGAACACTGGGGCTGAATTGACTGTCACGACTGAGTTACTAAACTGAAATAGAAACATGTGCTCTAAAGCTCACTGTCTGGGGATCTATGAATATAACACTGGTATGTCAACGTGGCCATCTTCCAGGGCTGTAAAAGAATGGGATAAATGTTGTTGGGCCATAGTTTATCAGAACATTTGAGAGGATTATATCAACATTTTATGTTTTCACTGGGAGCAAGGCAATCTCTTCAGCTCTGGCATTTAGACTGTGGATTCAGAAGTCTTTGAGAGTTGCCAGAAAAAGTCCAATCTCAGAGGGAGACCCAGATGATAGGGCACTAATCAGAAAATGCATCGTCCCCGGCCAGATGGTCCGGATTGTGCCGTGATACCTCGCAGCCTGAAGAACCGCGAGAGCCGAGAGAAGCAAACTCACGTTTCCGTTCTTAGTTCAACCACGGACGGAACCTGACTAGACCAAATGTCTCCTGGACCACTGAGTTATTCAAGACCAAGGCTGATGGGCACACCATCTCCACACAGGAATCTGCTTTAAAATTCGGCACCCAAGGGTGGCTCCTGAAATCTCGGAGGTAAGCCGGTGGCTGACACTAGATGGTTACAACACCATGCCCACTTCGAAGTCGTTTAACCTACCATTTACCCGGAGGGATTAACAGGTCAGTCAAGTACATTGTCACAGAAAACAATAGAAATAAAGCGAATGAAATGGCCCTGTGTTTTTTTATATAAAAGGAATACTTTAGAAAGGTTTTTAAAAATTTTTTTGTTTATGTTTATAAATGTTTGCTCTCACATTTCTCTCTGAACCATGTATATGTCTGGTGGCCACAGTAGTCAGAAGAGGGGTTAGATGATTTGGAATTGAAGTTACAAACTCTTGAGAGACTCTGTGTGGAAGCTTGGGATTGATCTCGGATCCTTTGCTAGAGCCCCAAATGCTCTAAATTGTCACGTCATACCTCCAGCTCCAAAGGAATGAGTTTTATGGTGTAAGTTATTTTTTATAATCAGTTCCTCAACTAGAATTTTTAAAACTCTCTCAGAAAAAAGAAATGCATTTGCATAATTAACTGGGAACTTTTAAAGTCTGTAGTGTTAAAGAAATAATTAGCATCCCCCCTCCCATAAGCCTTCACTTCGTGTCTAGAGTCACTCAGCAGGCTCAGATGTGCCCCATATTACCACACGCTGCAGGGCTGGTCTGCCGAACTTCTAGTAAACATAAATTAATTAACTTCCATCATATGTGACCAGTGAGTCATGTGAAATCTTGGCCACATTTCATCCTCTGGATGGTGTTGGTCTTGGTGCAGGTCATTGCCATGTTTTCTGTCCTGTCTCATAAAACCTCAGTCTCCCTGGTTGTGATGTGCCTGCATCTGGTAATGACAAGGTCCCACTGTGTGAGGAGGCTGAAGTCTAGATCATCGGGAAGAGGTCCCACTGTGTGAGGAGGCTGAAGTCTAGATCATCGGGACCCCACTGGCTCACCACCGGCCCACCTTTCGCTCCAGTCGAGCAACCGGACACATTAAACAGAACCAACAAACACTTCAGCCCCCACTGATATTAATATCGATCATGTGAGGAAGAGACTAGAAAAGACAAAAACTAAACAAGGAAGAGAGATGCTGGACCGTAGACTCTGTCAATACAATATTAAAAACTCTGAATGAGAAAAATCCCAGGAGGGCCAGGCACCCTGTTGAAAATGCCAACTTCTATAGGAAAGTGTAAGTTTCGTTTACATTTTCTCAATAATCTTGGCGACAAACTCATGGAGCAACAGAATCCAACACAAACTTAACAACAATGGTAATAAAATTTTCAAAAAGCATTTAAGTTTGAATCTGATCTCCATTTATAAGACTAGTCACAGGTTGTTGCGAGGGGGTACAGAAGTGATGCCTGCCCCCAAAGGACTCAGGTCTTCTAGATAAAATCTCCTGTAGGTGAGAGGGACGAGACTCTTCAGTTCCAGAGATACCAGTGGCTGCCATGGTAATTGCGGTAATTGTAGCTGTCCTCGTGTGACTCTCTTCGGGTGACGTGCCTTCAGTGATGCAGGCTCAAAGAATCCAAATGTGTTTTTGTGTTCAGTTCTTTTTCCTTTCTACCTTTCCCATTATAGCCTCACGGTCTGGCGATTCTCTGCTTACAATATGCTATTCTGTCTCCATCTCTGAAGCCAGTCTGAAGGCAGGAAGCGCCATTCTGGCCTTCTGTCTCCATTTTGTGCTGTGGCACGCTTACAGGGTTTATAGTTCGAATCCCAGGATGTTCATGAGAAGCACTGAAGTCTGAAAGAATTAAAACTTGGTTTGGGCATAAAGTGAACAGGCTGACATTAACCTGGTTGTTCCAAGTTCAGAGATTCCCCAAGTCATTTGGTTTTAATTTGACTTTTATAAAAAAAAATACCAAATAAAACCAACCTAGATCTCTAAAAAAGAAAAAAAGAATTCGTGGCTTAGACTAAAAAGGGAAGGTTTTTGATATTGCCTGTGTGAGGAGAAAAGTTATGTTTCATTACAGATGTTGTGGTATGTCCTAAATTCCCAAATCAAGGTCTGTTTTGTTAGAAGTGGTCAATTCCACTCATGCACTCAAATAGCTCATCTCATCACTACCTGAATTATTACTGTGCACATATAATGAATGAGATTCTGACCTTTTATATTCATGAGAATCCTGCCATTAATATTTCAAATGGAAAATGGATGATTTCCAGTTGATTTTATATGTCACATCCATGCTTCCATGTGTTGGAATATTTGAATTAGATGTTTGTATTAGTTTAAACTTAGACACTTTTTTAGCAGCCATACTGTATACTGCATACTACATACCACACAGCATACACTACATGCTACATGCCAACTATACTGAGATATAATTATTTTCTAAGAAAAACCTTGAACATCTCATTTCTTGTGTTAAAATTAATTATTACACTTTTTGAGAGATATGACTCTATCTCAAAATATCCCAAATAGTGGAGAACTTCTTTAAAATGAATGAACACATCAAATATATCATGGTAGGCAGTGAAATAACCCCAATTTTGTGACTCAGAACAACAAAGAGCAGGGCTGGAGAGATGACCCAGCAGCTAAGAACTGCTTTCTCGCATGGCTGCAGTTTGATTTCCAGCACTCACATCAGGTAGCTCATAGCCAACCATCTCTAATGTCCATTCCAAGAAATCCAATATTTTTTGCCTAGCTTCTGGAGGACACCCTTATACATGTACAAACACCACACACACACACACACACACACACACACACACACACACACACACATCTTTTTAATCTACCAAATATAAAGAAAATGAGAGTTATACATTCCCAGCTTTCTGTTCACATGTGATGTTCCTGCAACCAGCACCCAGCTCACCTGCCCTCCAGGTACAGAGACCTACATCTGTTGGACAGCTTATGATGGATGTTTATAAGTCCCCTCTTTTTTCTCACTGGATTGACATTCTCCATCAGGTTTCTGCACAGCAAGGAGTCATGGGAGTGTCTAAGCAAAACCTGAAAACCCTGTGAAACCCAGATACCCGAACACTCACAAGGGCTAGTCCTTTGAAATCCTCTTGTGCAAATCAGTGGCTAGGCTCTCAAAGAATAGTAACAGAGAAGGTCACAGTGGGCACACACCAGTGGAACCCAACCTTTTGCTTGCTGTTGCTACTAGAACTGCTAAGATGTCTACAAAGTCTCAAATTAAGCCTCCCCCTTAAACATTTACCATTATATGCTGAAATAACTGAGGGCATATGTAGAATATTCTAGCGATGCCAATCCCTAGTCTTTCCTTCCCCTTGCGTGTGGCTTCCCACTAAGTGAAGAAGATAACCGAAGAGGGACCTTTATTTTATAACAGCAGATGTGCACGTTTCAGTCATAAGCCTGATATTGACTCTTTGTTGCTCACTGTAAGACTGTCAGAGAGTCTGTACCACACTGGATGAGCCCAGCAGACCGACACTAAGGGTGACCACCTGGCCACAGCAAATCTCCAGGCTCCTTGCTTTTGTAAGCAATTGCGCCACATCTGCGGTGCCTCCATCTCGGCTCGCTGAATATAGTTATGATGGTAATCCCATGCAGAAAGACATTATCAATAGAAATCATGGTGATCACAGAGACTCATTCTTGAGATTTCAATTGATACATTTATTTCTTTGCAAGAGAGTTATATTCTGTGATCAATAAAAAGACCTCTGAGCATAGAAATACACTACATTGGGATCAAGTGCTCTGTGGGGAGCAAAAGAGAAATCCAGAACAGTATAAAACTTGCAGCAGTAAAAGAACACCCTGAGTCTGTGTTTAAATGAATGGTTGTCTCAGTCAAATCCCAATGGTACTTACTTAACTCCCTAAAGATATACCATAGGGCATGAGAGCAGCAGTTTATAAGCCAGAAAGGGCATTCTCTAAAAAATAATTAAAAGGAAATATTTTTATGTCTACTTATTTTATGATACAGGGCATATAGCTTGTCCGAATATTTTAGGTGGGAGAGAGAAACTGGAGGAGGGAGAAAGACTGATGGATAAAAAAAAAAAAATGGGGACATACTAATATACCTAGAATCCAGGTATTTGTTTAGGACAAATCTAGCGTCTCTGTTGTCTAACCAAGATAAATCAGACCCTGGGTCTGCGTTATTGTTCATTTTGCAGGATATAAGCCTTTGACCTTGAAAACCAGCAGGCGTGTTTTGGGAGAGCCCCAACGATCTCACAATGTCCCGTGTCTGGCTGTGTTCTACCACGCCAGTGTTTGCTAACCTGCTGAGTAGCATCCTATGAAAACTAGGTTTGTGTCGGCGATTTTCTCAGCTTCCCTTTAGATGGGGCACAAGCATACCAATGATTAATATTCTGCAGTCCCGAGTCACTGGTGGACCACTCACACACTCCCCCAAAAAATGACTGGTGCAGCCTACATTCATTCCCTTTGGACTGTATCCCACATAAAAGTGACTGTGTTCTCACTCACACAGTGTGTTTACATATAATCTCAGGGCTGCCTGGACAGGGCTCACAGGCTTCCATTGATCAAACTGAAGAATTTAACTTTAAAGGAAAAAGAATCCCAGTCCCACCTGCTTTGAAAACCCGATCACACGGTGCATATCGAGATACGCAGAACTCAGCAAATATTTGTTGATGATGGTAGCTGATATTGGGCTCCCTTGACATTGCTTTTTTTTTTTTTTTTTTTTGATACCCATTTTCAAACAACCTAAATTCAGTACCAAAAAAAAAATCATTTTAGAAGGGCTGAATTCACACAACCTGCTTTCAACATAGTTCTGAAAGCATTTTGTAATAGGCCAGCCTGACAGAGCAACACCTAACCGGCTGAAACCTGCTCCGTTCTGGCCTCAGCGCTTCCAATATTCTTGTTGCTACTGCAGATCAGCCTTTCCATGAAGCGCTCATTTAGGGCAATTTCTTATTTCACGTGATTCCACTTTGAAATAATTTAACATCGTAACACTCAAACAGAAGATGACCTGAGACAGAAGATGTCTTGACTGGGACTCGCCCTGTTTGACTCAGTTTCCCAGTCTTTTCTCAGAGGCGTCTCTCTGTAGCTCAACGTATTAAAACGCTCACGTGAATTCTAACCGAGAGACATGCTAATTAGGGACGTTCCATTCATGAGTAGAAGCAAAACTTCCATTATTTATAGATTTGTTAGTATTGGTATTTCATTTTTCAATACTCGGAATAGAGAGTTGACTGTAAAAGTTTTATCTGTTTCGATCTGAATAGACTGAACACCGCAGGAATAGAGGTTAATAAAGAAACAGCTTGTGTTATAACTATATGCCACACAAATAATTCTGTGTTTTATGGATTTGTTTTCACAAGTAAACATCTAGAACTTGCCACATCGATTTAAAAGTGTGCTTTTAAGAGACCATACAGGTATTGAAATCAACTTATCATCATCATCATCATCATCATTATTATTATTATTATTATTATCATTATTATACCTAAGAGAAGTCCCTCATTCACTTTCCTGCATGAGAGAAACACATAGTCCACCTACCTTTTCTTCTGCTACATGCAAGACTTGAATGTAAGCCTATTTGCTGACTCAGTCACTATTACATTCTGTTTATTTTAGCTGCCAATCTAAGAAAAGCGTAGCTCAACTGGATAAGTTCCGTGAAATGCAGAATCAGAATATAATTGTAAGAGCTGGCTTATGCTGAGCTATTAACCTGTACCAGGCACTATTTTTTAGTTTTGGCATCTTATTGCTACCCTTCTCTCCAACCCCATGAGGCAGGAGATGCTCATCTATGTCTCACAGACGAAAGAGCAATGTATCAGAGAATCAACTCCCCCCAACCACACAGCGAGGGATGGAAACAAGTCCAAATGCATGTTGAATGGCTTTAGACCAGTCACTATTCAGATCTCCTGACAGTCATTAAAACTGAAAATAACTGGACATTGCTACACAGTCATACTTCCTATGGCTAGGGGCAATCATCTCTTAAACTCTCGAGTATCCCTATTGGGTGATGCTGCCATAGATCACAGTGTCTTAACAAGTATTAGAAAAAATAAATTATTGGGTTTCTATAATTATATATAACTTGGTCTTGGAGTTCAATAGTAGAGGGGTTTTTGGCTCATGTGGGCCCCTGAGCTAATTCTCAGCACCAAAAATCACTGGAAATATGATGAAATCTTTGCCTGGTGGTACAAACCTATGTAGTCCCGGCACACAGGAAACAGAAGGAACAAGAACAACACAAGTTCAAGATCATACTGGTCTACACAGCAACTTCCAGGCCAAGACAAGGTTCCTCAGGGAGGTCCACCAAACATAACAAGTTCATTTAATAAAATAACATTAATAATATGTGACTTCTACAGCTCGACACTGGCTAGATACCATCCATGTTGATTGCTGCTGATACCTGTCATCTCAGATAAAGGGAAAATGCTTGGGCTCTATAAATCTCAGTGGCACAATGCCTTTATCCAGAGATACAATATATTAAGACATGAAACTACAGAAACAATCCTCAAAGTTGCAAGTGTTGCCAGCTCCTAACCAAGGAGGAGAAGCACCCATTAGAAGGACAGGTGAGAGGGCTCAGGGACAAGGGTGTTACACAAGTGTTAGATGTCTGGTGTCATACACAACAAAAGTGGAACTACATGTTTAAATGTAGTATCTAGAAGTGGGAATTCACAGGACAAGTAAAAGAGTTACTCCCTAATATTTATTCTCCAAATCCTCCATAGATTGATTTAAATCTCAGAAGTCTGCAGTGGAGTCTACAGGCAATTTTGCTGAAATACAACACTGACGGGGTGGGGGGAGACAGAGAGATACAGAGAGAAAAAGACAGAGAGGGACAGAGAGTCAGAGGGTGGCAGGGGGACCTAAGAGATGATGTCACTTCCATGCAGTGGGCAATGGTATGCCAGCACACATCCATGTGGTGGAGCAACTGAGCAGGATATTAAAATGTTGCACACACACTGCCTGAGGAATGGCCACGTACACAACTTCTCTGTCCCTGCATCCTGGGAATTATACATGTATAGACAAACTCATTACCCTGTGCACTGTTTTTGAATACTGACCTTTTGCAAGTGCCACTGACCTATGGACCTGTGGAGTCTGTCTTTGTTCAAACAACATGGTGTCTGAATGGATGCTAATACTTGCACTCTTAGAAGAGATAAAACACCTCTTTAGTAATGAGAAAAGCTCTTCTGGAATTGTGCCGGAAGGGTTTTGGAAAGAGACATCTTGTTGGATACTAGGTATTTTAATGGAATATCTAAGCCCACACAAAAGAAATGGGAAGCAATTTTGTGAGTGCCATCTGAGAGAGGACAGTCCTCTACCCTGGCCTTACTGCTCAGCCCACTCTGGATAATCCATTGCTTCAGCCCTATGGGATGTTTCAACTCTGGTGAGTGTCTGAAATGCCCATTTTGGACACATCTGATGGTCATGATCTAGGTCTTCCACTGAAGGTTGAAGGCCTGAGCAGCTTGGCCAATTGCTCTGAGACCTCAGGGATTTTCATCCAATGCCTTTTGTTGCTGAGGCTGTTTTATAAATGCCAAGAGAGTCAGCCTTAACATGTGGAGTTTTATAATAATCCAAGATTCTTATATCACTGAGTAAAAGTTCCAAGTAATCATCCCAGGTCCTGCTGAATTCGGAGGAAAACACACAAGGAGCAACAACGCCAGGAGAGTTTGCACCACAGGAGTGAAATCATGGAATAAATTGGGCCTGGGTTTGCACTAACTGGTGTCTTTTAATGTAGGAAAGTTGACTTTTTTTTAAATCCTAGAAAGAATATGGGAGTAACCTCTTACTAAACATTTTGTTCTAAATCTTTTCTTTTTCATGAAAGTGTGGCCAGGTCTCCACATAAAGGACAAACAGAGGAATAGCACAAATAATGTTCTGTCCCTTTAATCTAGGCTCATGGGAGGTCAGCGCTGGAGGCTGTCAGGCCAGCCTGGGCTACATAGCGGTCTTTATGTCAGACTATATAAAAAAAATAACATTTTTGATATCTGAGTTTCCAATTAGAATTTCAACTGCCAACAAGTATGACTTCTACTCTAGATGACTGATGTGTTTAAGTTTTTATCCCTTTTTGTGATTATACCTCAGACATAAATGTAGCAATCATGTTCAAAAGAAGAATCATGTACCTGCACATCCCTAGTATGGAGGGTATACAGGACATATACAACTGAATATATGTCAAATTGCTAAATAAAGTATGATGTTCATTTGAACTTCAATATTTGTGTTAGAGCAAAATGAAGGCCTATAGTGAAGAGTTAGTTCACTTATAATTTTAAATCACATTCAAAGGAAATCAGGAAATATTTTTAAGTTCATATTTACTCCCAAAATTCAAGCTTATGAATTCAGTCTCACTTGAATCTCTAAATGTCTTAATTTGCTTTGTAGAGAAAGTGTATTTTCTTTCATTCATATAATTCAAAACAGCTAAACAGATTCTATTTCCACCATTTAAATGATTCACATGTGAGAACGAATATGGAAAATCTCAGCCCCAAACAAAGCTGCAGCCTTAAATTATCATGATAATTTAAAACGTGTGTAATGTAATTATAGTGTAGGGTCTGCTACAATGAGCTCTGTGATGCTCTACATCCGATGTGTGAGGACGCTGATATTAGCTAGGGCTCTCTGTGAGCATTTTTTTACACATTTCCAAATTATGATACCTATGCCAGAATCAGTATACTATATCAAAGATTTTTTTTGGATGGAGATGTGAATTTTTTAAAAAAATTGTCAAAACATGATAGAGCAAACGTTCAGTTTCTATGTAGGATCCACCAGAGTATGTATATCAATTATGTATAAGATTTAAGTATGTAGAGATTGTGGTAGTCTAAGAGACGCTTAGGGATGTATGAGTTAATAATGGATAATTAATAATCAAAGCATTGTGAAAGCTTCTAATTGTATACAGTAATAATCACAATGTTCCTTTGCTGAAATGCTTACTCAGAGCTTTAATGTAATCACTTTTATTTTGCACATATGAATCATGCGGCAGTGCACTCTCTCCTCTTCAGCAGAAGAGAGCTGGCAACTCTGTTGATTATTGAAAATTACTGAATTGTAAGAATGACAGTTACATGCCAACACTGGAAAGTCTGGTTAAAGCTATTACACACTAGGCTCAATTTACTGTAGAGACTTCTATGACAAAACACACAAAATATCATATTGACTGTTTCCTAAACAGTGTAGCTTAAATTTTAAAAGGTCTTAGTGTCAGGTTGAGGTGGAGAGGCAATAGAGCCATTGTTTTCCATACTAATGTGCTATGAATCCACGAAATAAGGAAGATATGATATTCAGTTATATATTCCACCTAGACTCCCCTACACCCATTTATCTATCTGTCCACCTATCTAGTCATCAACTATCCATAATAGACAGCTGCTACAATTTAATAATTGAAACAGTTAGCAACAATGCCAAGGACAAATGGGTACAGATTATTTTCTCATTGGGAGAATAATAGAGAACATGTAGAATAACAAGATGATCTATTAAAATAAAGAAAATAAAGGATTCTTTTAATAACACAGTTAATATTGATGTGTTGATAGATGATAGATGATACACTGATAGATATATGGATGGATATATGGATAGATAGATAGATAGATAGATAGATAGATAGATAGATAGGTGGGTGGATGGATGGATAGAACTGCACTGTGATTCTTAAACAGATGAGACTGATTCAAAATGGGAAAGCATAGCAGGGTTCCCATAGGAAAATGAAATTGATTCTTGATAAAAGATTGACTGATCTTAGTCACAGGAAGCTCCAGAGGCCACCTCATCATTCCTACAGTTTTTACAGCTCTTTAAACCAGTAACTGAGGCTGCACAAGTATTAACCACATTCTGAGGTCTGCCGGCAGAAGGAAGGGACACTGGCCCTGAAATACCTCAGACTCTCAATAACGGCTGCAGGTAGAGTTCTGTGGGGGTACATGGAGCAGTTCAGGGTGTGATGGAGCCCAAACCACAAAAAACAGGAGAAACAGATGGCCAATCTGCTTGAAATTTCATGAGCCTAGGTGAAAGCTTCTCCTGTGCTTTGAACTCTGTGGGAAATGACAAACTAAGTTTAGACCGGGAGACACTAAGCGCAAAGATAGAAGAATGGTATTTTAAAACAATACACGCTTTCTGACATTTCATCTGTCCGAGTCCAATGGATCTTAATTCTTTCAGAAGTACCAACTGAATGTACATGACTAAATATCTAGTAAGTATAAATAAATCCCCCTGAAGTTATTAATATCGCAGGAGAGGCCATGTCTCTATAAACAAATGCGGCGTTGAACTGTCTGCCTGTGATGGCTACCATTTACTGAACCTTCACTTAGAGAGTCTTCGCAGCTTCTGGGTGTGGGCCTGGCTGCCAGGTGTGGCCCTGGAGGTCTGAGGGCACAGTTCCCTCCTGACCCTGCTCCCACCCCTGATTTCCTGCTTTCTTTTATCTGCAAGACCCCTCTAAAAACCCCAGTGGGAGCCTGCCAATGCTGGGCTGTCTCCTGTCCTCAGGCCCTGCCCACCCTGGACTCCCTGGCTTACCCTTCCATGTGTGCTTGACCCTAATTTTGGATTCTGATTCAAGTTTAGGCAACCCCCTCATCTCATGCTGCTGATTGTGGCTGGAGTTTGAGACTAGCTGTCATCTTCCATTTGCCTCCAGTGGATGTTCTGATTTGGACTGTCAGACATACCTGCCCCCATGGGATTCTGGTGCTAATTCTGTACTCGGGAAGCTTATATGCTTTGTTTACATACTTATTTATTTTGGTCTTATACATCAGTTTTTATTCCTGATAACCACTATCCTGGGCTTCTCACACTTCACAGCCTGGACACAGGCATGAATGCTGTGCTGCACATAACTTTAATGCTCAGCAAGACTGGAAATTGGCGGGTTTGGCTCTCAAAGACTGCCTGTCTGTCACCAGGCAAGCAGGCCCGGTTCGACTGCCAAGAGAACTTCGTGTGGGTCTTCTAAAGTGAATTTTAAATCAAAATAAGTATCCCTAAAAGCAAATTTCCTCCTCTCCTTTTTTTGTCCTTTAATAGAATTTTTTAACAGATACACAAAAAGAAATTCGAGAAATTTTTATTTATTTTTTCCCATAATTCGTGTCCCTGAAATTTTGCATCATACATGTTAAAGTTAGGAATCAATACACGTATAGTCTACATTTATCCATCAGAAAAAAAAATCTTCCTAAGACCCTAATATTGCATATCCTGAGAAATGCTTAAAATCACTCTTACAAAGTAATAAAAGTTTTGTCAAATTATGTTAATTTATGTAAATAGACACAAATTCAAGGAAGTAATATTATGCAGTATGAATCATTTCCACTTTTCCAGACTGCCCTTAAAGAAGAAAAAATATTTTTTCTACTAAGGAGACAGAGAAAAGGATATGTTAAATTATTTTTAAATTGCTTGTTGATGTATAAATCCATACTGATAAGATTCAGGCTTTCATAAAATCACCTGACTTTCAGGAAATATCCAAGTATTTTAAACAACAATAAAAAAATACTACATTATATATCAACCCTACAAAATCATGTGTTGTAACAATTATATTTTTGATATCACTACATTCTTTATTAAATATATTTTGTAACATATTACACAGCTGCTATATTATATATATATATAATAAAATGTGTTCTGTAGACAAGACTCTATATATTGCAGGGATTTGATAATATTTGACAGTAAAATTTTATTAATAAATTCAAATTTGCTGATTATCAGCTCTGTATAGTAAACAAGTTAGCCATTGTGTTTTTTCAATACCAAGGAACTTTTTTATGGATATTCTGAAATATTCAAGCATTTGTCAGTGTTCAGTTTTCATTTTTAATTGTCTCGTACTATCTCTGAGAATGTTCCAAAATTTCTGAATGCAGATTCAGCCATACAGCGCTATTTCTGTCAAGTCTAAAGTCACACACCAGTTGCAATTATGATTGTTTCAGCTCCAAATAGTACTTTAGCCCTGAAATAAATCAAAGGCAAAAGGTATATGTGCAATATAAGTTGTAGAAAGTGTATACCAAACCTTCTGCAGTCTCCTTTCCCATAATGCCTTGTGCAGAGACTCCTCCCCCATCTTTTACTTCCTGTCCACGTTGCTTTCTTCTTCCCCTTCCTCATCCTCCCTTCCTCCTTTCTTCTCTCCTCCCCCTACCTTTCTTCTTCCCCTTCCCATACTTCCTCCCTCCTTTTCCTCTCCCCCCTCCCTCTTCTCCCTCCCTCTCTCCCTCTCTCCCTCTCTCCCTTCCTCTCTCCTTCTTTCCCTTCCTTCCTTCCTTCCTCGTCTTTGTTCATCACTGTCTCTCTGTCTATTTACTCATCTGTATTTAGACTTACTTTTCATTTTTTTCTTCAAATACAGGAGTCGTATGTAGAAAGTACGGAACTGACCTTTGTCCAGGCAGGGTAGAGGCAAAGGTGATGATGAATCTCGAGTCCGGCATGTGGAGGTGATGGTAGAGGCGGGTATTTTACTAAAGACTTTATTTCTCGGTGTCTTCATAGGTGCTAGTCGCTGTTGAAACTCATCAGAGGGCAAACAGGAAAAAGAAGCCTTAGGTTCTCTTCTTGGAACCCTGTTGGAAATCAAAAGCACATATTAACCCTTTTCCCCCCTGCAGTGTCTTCAGTTTCACTGAGGTGTTCTGGGACGTCATCTTTCTGGCTCTTCACATATGAAACCGGGTTACGGTGTGTCTGGTGCTGTAGAATACTTATTTCAAGTAGAGCGTTTATTCTTCCATTGATCCTGACTCAGAAAGGACCTGCCTTGTCTGGTAAACAGGGGTTCACTTTGCTAAGGGCATGACTGGGTTCCCCATAGGCCCAACTTTTGAATCCGTGTAGAAAAACACGAGTGTTGCACGTTTCTTGTTCACGACTTGCTTTTGGGGGTTAGAAAATCCTTTTGTGTGGATGCTGTTTTCTGAAACCCTGAGATGTATCGGGAATCTTACAAAACAGTTTTTAAATGATGAGAATACCGGCTAATATTGAGGAAAATCCTGAGGCCTGTTAGCTTGACAAACAGCCTCAGTTTGGCCATGTGATCTTTAGTCCCTTAGTTTGTTATCTTAACCTACAGGGAAACTTAACCTCCAAGTTTCTGGTTCATAAGCCTCTCACATTGTCAAAATGTTACTTCTCGAAGCCTTTTATTTGTGCTAAGGTAGATTTACTAATGAACTCTACACGAGTTTCTAAAAGCATTCCTTTAGGTGTTCTTGAAGATTCCAGTAGACGTGAACTCAATCCCCTGGAGTTTTGCTCTAGGTTAGTCACCAAAGCTTACTGGGGCCCAAAGCTTCCCACTACAGTGAGGACTTTGAGAACTGTCATGTCTGAGAACAAGCGTGCTATGATAAGATGAACACAAGGCCAGTGTGTAAATGTCTATTTCATTAGCTTTACTCTACGACTTAATTCCCCGGGTACTTCTCCCTAAGTCCTTCATTGCATCTGGAGTGATTCCATTTTGCAGATTTTTTTTAAGTTGGTATTCTGATAATCTTGTCAGAGTAAACTGGGTTGGGGAAAGAGGCAAGAATGGGTTGTCCAGAATGCATTGCGTAATTTCCATAATTCACAAAAACATGCATTCGCTGCCAGTTATTTTTATTTAACAGCCTCCAAAGTGTAAGGTTGCATGGAATAAATAGCTAATTGGGTTAATTTAATAGCAGGTTAAATCTTTCTTTTATTTTGCCTAAAAGGCACATTAAAATAGTACAGTTTTCAAGTGGTCTTGAAAATCTAGAGTTTCTTGATATAAGAAAAAAAAATATGTCTAGCTGTCCCACTGCTGGGTTTACTGTGGAAGTGGTTGGCATGTTTCCAGTTCCCTGCATGAAAATCTAAGCCGCCTGTATAAGTGCAGAATTTAGTGTTGGGTCTTAAGGTTTTGTCTGGCATCTTGCCAATGATGTTATGCATTTAGCTGGGAAAATTGCCTAGAAGTTAATTGAGAGGAAAACACTAATATACAGCCCCCCCCCCACAAGGAAAAAATGCCTCGTATATGCATATGGTGCTGTTCATTGATAAGATTCATATGTATACAATAAGGATCCAGTAAAACTTCTGAGAGCCAGTGTCCCAGATTCTTACCTAGCACCCAGCATCCAGAGTGGTTCATCTCTCTTCTCTGCAGAGCAGTTGGGTGGCTTCTCCACAGTCAATATTTCTGGGCACTATGTCCTAGGGGGCAGACTTAGCAGTGCTGGAATACGCAATCACATCATTTGGAGAGGGCATTTTAGGGATCCCTGGCAGGCACAGGCAGAGGCTATTTGGATTCTAGACCACGGACCCAGGAGATACCCAGGATGCTCTGCTGCCCCCAGAGCACCTAGAGACTGAGGGAGCTTTTGGACTCTGTCTTCTGACTCTGGGAGCTCTGCTTGAGGGGCCTCGAGTTTCCATGTTGCATATTGTCTCACTGAGGTTACACTCGCAGGCTGGCTGGGCTCCTTTCTCTCCTGAATTTTCTTTGGGGTACTTCTGAAGATACATCTCTTTTCTAGTCTGTGCCATGCCTCTCCCTGCCGGCTTTTCCTCCCCATTTCCCTCCTCTGATCAAGAACCATGAGAGAAAATCCTAAGGCGTTTCCTAGGAATGACCACTGTGTTTCTTCTCCATAATGAAGGTACAGGAATGTGTTGGTGGCAGCAGGCTGAAATTTATCCGGGAGCACCCACAGATGTCACTATGCCTCATTAGTACGTAAGTTGATGGTCTGCCTACCCACACCTCACTCCTTTCTCGGGGACTTTTAGAGATGTGGATAGAAAATAAATAGCAACTCTCAAAATAATAATTTTTTTTTTTTAAATGGAGCCTGGCCTAAAGCTGGAAAGCCCATCTTAAGTGACAAAACTTTCAGGGAGTGGACTTCCTGGTCACTTTCAACTCTCCCTTCTTCCTTTGACTGTGCTCTAAGGGAAAGAGCTTGAGAAAGAAGGGCAGTAAATAGCTGGGGTATACTCGGAGGGAGACAGGGAGGGAAATGTGATCCTTTAATTAAGAGGGGAATTCTTTTGTACCTGCACTGTATCCTTTTGATGCATTTAGATAGTGGGAACCTGAGAGGCTGGGGACAATGGGGGTTTGCTACTGTCTGAATCCATTCCCCTTACACTTAATCCCGTCCTTATTGGGACCTTGGGTGGAAAGCTGATAATTTTGGTGTTGTCCTAAAAAGGAAGGCAGCGCCTTGAATTCCTGCCACTCTCCCCTGATAATGAACAGGCCTAATGAATGCTGGTGCGTGGTAAGAACCTGTGACCAGCTGCGTCGGGGCAGTCAGTAGAGCCCAGGTTTAATTGGGAGCAGGTATTGGAAGGCTGTATTACTTTAATTGGTGAGGGGTTTTTTAAATGGAAAGGACAAAGTATAATGAAGAAATTGTGCCATACAATAGCACTTAAGCTGGGATTGTATGCATCCGTTAATCTGCTGAGGAATGAGGCAATTCTAAACAATTTTCTCAGTGAAACCAACTCCAGAAAGCTTGTCCCCTTTGTTCCCCCTTGGGAAAATGCAAGATTGAAACAGAAAATACCTTTACCAAGGCAATCATGTGCCACGTGTGGAAAGCGGATACAGCTGTGAGCTCTGCAAAAGGGATCTTTGTGGTCCAATAGGGGGACGGAAACAGAGATAAGGCTAGGGATAAGAGTGAGGCTGTCACTATGTCTGAAAGAGGAATACAGTGATGGCATTTACAGTGACAGATGAGACTGAAGAGAGAGCGGACAGTTCAGAGAGGGGAATCTGATATTTAAAAGAAAGGGCCTTGATAATTAAGAGTAACATTGCATTAAACTGTTAATGTAGCTCCTTAATGACACAGAAGGAAAAGCCGCGTCTCCGAGAAAGTTAATGATTCTCAAGAAACCTTTCTGGAAGCCTTAACGGTACTAAAAGCTTCCGTGGACTGAAGTTTGATGTCAGGCTGTATTTCTGAATTCCGAGTTTCCTTAAAAATTATAAAGAGTGAGGAGGACCAAAAGCCATTGCAAAAACTCTGGGGTGTTCTCTTTGGCAAAACAGGGTTCAAATGTGTGTGTGCAGCTAGGACAGGGAATGAGGGAGGCAAGTTATGGAATGGAGTTTACAAAAGTTACTGCTTTCAACACGAGAGTGTAAAATGGATATGAGACATTCACCATCAGACACTTGCTATTGAATAATTTCCTTTCACAATTCATATTCAGTAGCATAGCATTTATGGGGCTGGGCACTAGAAATTTTGGCTCCAGATTTGTGACTCAGTGATGAGCCTTTATGAGATTCTTTAACAGGATTTTTAATAGGATTAAACTTCCCCGGGATGAGCAATTGAATTATTTTTGTGTATTATCTTATAGGTGGGAAAACACAAAGATCATCAGTCCTGTGGTTTTCAAAGAAGTTTATCAGTGGGAGGAGGAGAAAAGGGAGCAGAAGAGGAGTGTTGGCCAGACTTTCCCAGGATTCCCAGGTGGGTTTCACATATTGTCCAACTAGAAGAACCAGACCAACTCATCTTCCCCAGAGGATTGTAAAGGTCTCTGTAAGTGTGGGATCCAAAGCCAGATAGTCGCAGTTTGTAAAAGAGCTCTTTGGAAGGAAAGATGTTTTGGTATTCTGAACATTTAGACCCCATCTATTGAGTAACATAGTTATTGAACTCAATCTAAAGTCCCCACCACAACAAAAACAAAAGCAACAAACAAATAAACCACTAGTGTGATTTTTTCCCCCTACTGCTCCACCCGGAGGATCCATCCCATATACAGCCACCAAACCCAGACAATATTGTGGATGCCAAGAATTATGTGCTGACAGGAGCCTGATATAGCTGTCTCCTGAGAGGCTCTGCCAGAGCCTGACAAAGGAGAAGCCCTTGGTCCTGCCAAGGCTGGATGCCCCAGTGTAGGGGAATGTCAGGGTGGGGAGGTGGGAGGGAGTGGGTAGGGGAGCACCCTCATAGAAGCAGGGGGAGGAGGGATGGAATAAGGGGTTTCTGGAGGGGAAACTGGGAAAGGGGATAACATTTTAAATGTAAATAAAAAATATACAATTAAAAAAATTTCTCTGGAACATTGGTTGGTAATGGCCAAATCCTACTTAAAACTCAGGAAAAGATGTATATACTTAAAAAGGAACCCAGTTTAACACACATCCACCAGAACATCCTTAAGGTCACCAAGGGACTTGCTCCTTGCACATCCAGAAACATAAGGATGATAGTTCAGATTCCAAACTTGTCCTATACATTTAAATCTTATAGTCTGTCAAATTTCTTGGCAGAGGTAGTTTTTGTGGGGACTGAGGTCAGAGAGAAAACAAGGGGAAAGAACAAGCTAGAATCCCAAATGCTGTTCTATATCAGTAACATTACACACTGAACTGAATCCATCTGCTACTGTAGGTTATTAGTAAGTGTACATGTTAGTGTGTGGTTGTGGCCTGATCCTGATAAAACTTACCTGTGACTGTGATATACACAAAGGGACAAAACCCCAAGAGTAGAACAGAAGGGTAACCACAAAAGAAGGGTTAGTATGTTGACTGATTTTTTCCATGCCCTCACTTCTGGGAACAAAGCAAATTATTCTAATGCACTTGTCAAACCCATGCCAATCCTGCCCTAGTACAAGAATGAATAAAGAATGTATTCTTCAGTTAAAATTCATAAATAAATTTTACTGACTGAGGACTTAACTCTGAAAACTTCCAGAAAGAACTCCAGAAAGATGGCAAGAGGCAAGCACAGGAGTCTAAGAAACAGAAACCAAAATAATGTGGCAACATCAGAATCTAGTTCTCTCACCACAGCAAATAGTAGATGTGCCAACTCACCAGAAAAGCATGATTTATACTTAAAATCACACTTCATTATGATGATAGAGATACTTGAGAAACATATAAATAACACACTTGAAGTACAGGAAAGCTAGGAGAACACATGCAAGCAAGTTGAAGCCCTTAAAGAGGAAACAAAAATTAATTAAAGAGCTACAGGAAAACACAACCAAACAGGTGAAGGAATTGAAAACAGAAATAGAAAAAAAAATGAAGAAATCACAAAAGTAGACAACCCTGAAGTTGGCAAACCTAGAAAAAACATCAGGAGCAATAGACCTAAGCATCACCAACAGAATACAAGAGATGGGAGAGAGAATCTCATGGGCAGAAAATAACATAGAAAATATTTGACACAACAGACAGAAAATGCAAAAATCAAAAAGGTTCTATTCCAAAACATCCAGGAAATCCAGGACACAATGAGAAGACCAAACCTAAGGCTAATAGGTATAGAAGAAAGCTAAGACTCTCAACTAAAAAGCCCAGTAAATATTGTCAACAAAATTACAGAATAAAACTTCCCTAACCTAAAGAGATGATCACAAGCATACAAGAAGCCTACAGAACCCCAAATAGATTAGACCAGAAAAGAAAATCTCAACAAATAATATTCAAAACAACAATTGTTCAAAACAACGAAAGAATACTAAAAGCAGTGAGGGAAAAGGGAAAGTTAACATATAAAGTTAAACCAATGAGTTACTCCAGAGTTTTAAACATAGACTATGGAAGCTAGAAGATTCTGGACTGATGTCATATAGACTCTAAAAGAATACAAATGCTGACCCAGTTTACTATATTCAACAAAACTCTCAATCTCCATAGACAGAGACAACAAGATATTCCAGGATGAAACCAAATTTACTAAATATCTGTCCAAAAATCCAGCCCTACAAAGGATAATAAATGGAAAACTCCACCACAAAGAGTGAAACTTCATCCCAGGAAAACGAAGGAATTAATCTTGCAACAAACCTCAAAGAACAAAAGCACAGCAATATAATTCTACCCCTAATAACAAAAATATCTGGAAACAGCAATCATTATTCTTAATATCTGCTAACATCAATGGACTCAATTTCCAAATTAAAAAAATATAGATTATCAGACTGGATACATAAACAGGATCCATCATTTTGCTGCATATAAGAAAGTCATCTCAGCAACAGACAGGCACTACCTCAGAGTAAAAGGTTGGGAGAAAACTTTCCAAGCAAATGGTCCCAAGAAAAAAGCTGGAGTAACCATCCTAATATCAAATAAAATAGATTTTTCAAGCAAAAGTCATTTTAAAAGATAAGGAAGGATACTTTTTAATCATCACAGGAAAAATCTATCAAGATGAACTCTCAATCCTGAATATCTATGCTCCAAATACAAGGGCACTTACATCATTTAAAAAAAAAAAAAAAACTCTACTAATGCTCAAATCATATGTTGTACCACACAAAATAGTAATGGTAGACTTCAACACCCCACTCTCATCAATGGACAGATCACAACAGCAGAAACTAGAGAGACACAGTGTACCTAAGAGAAGATATGAAACAAATTGATTTAACAAACATCTATAGAATATTTCTTTCTAAGACAGAAGAACATACCTTCTCAGCACTTCTTCTCACCTTCTACAAAACTGACCATAATCAGTCACAAAAAAGGCCTCAACAGATACAAGAACATCAAAACAATCCCTTGCACCTTATCAGATCACCACGGACTAAGGCTGGTCTTCAATAACAACAAAACCAACAAAAAGCCTACATATACCTGGTAGCTAAACAATGTTCTACTCAATAATAGTCTGGTCAAGGAAGAAATAAATCAAAGATTTTTTAGAATTTAACAAAAATGAAGGCATAGCATACCCAAATTTATGGGATACAGTGAAAGCAGTGCTAAGAGAAAAACCCATGGCTCTGAGTGCCTCAAAAAAGAAACTGGTGAGCTCATACACCAACACCTTCACAGCACAGCTGAAAGCTCTAGAACAAAAAGATACACCCAAAAGGAGTAGAGGATAGGAAATAATCAAACTCAGAGCTAAAAATCAACCAAATAGAAACAAAAAGAACTATACAAAAAATCAACAGAATCAAGAGCTGGTTCTTTGAGAAAATCAACAAGATTGATAAACCCGTAGCCAGACAAACTAGAGGGCACAGAGAGAGTATCCAAATTAACAAAATTAGAAGTGAAGGGGGAGACATAACAACAGAAACTGAGAAAACTCAAGAAATGATCAGATTCTACTACAAAAGCTTATACTCAACAAAACTGGAAAATCAAGAGGAAACGGCCAATTTTCTAGACAGCTACCTGGAACCAAAGATAAATCAGGGTCAGATAAACCATCTAAACAGACCCATAATCCCTAAAGAAATAGAAGCAGTCATCAAAAGCCTCCTAACGCCCACCCCCACAAAAAAAAAAAAAAAAAAGCCCAGGACCTGATAGGTTTAGTTTTATCAGACCTTCATAAGACCTGATACCAATCAATAGTCTCCAAACTATTCCACAAAGTAGAAACAGAGGGAATACTACCCAACTTATTCTTTGGAGCCACAATTACACTCATTCGTAAACCACACAAAGCCCCTATAAAGAAAGAAAACTTTAGACCAATTTCCCTCATAAATATTTATGCAAAAATACTCAATAAAATTTTGGCAAACAATCCAAGAACACATCAAAATAATCATTCACCATGATCAAGTAGGCTTCCTTTCAAGAATGTAAGGATGATTCAATACATAGAAATCCATGAATGTAATTCTCTATATAACCAAACTCAAAGACAAAAACCCACATGATCATCTCTTTACATGCAGAGAAAGCATTTGACAAAATTCAATACCCCTTCATGTTGAAAGTCTTGGAGAAACCAGGAAATCAATGTTTGTAAAAGCAGTATACAGCAAACAAGTAGAAAACATCAAAATAAATGGTGAGAAACTTGAAGCAATGCCACAAAAACCAGGAAATAGACAAGGACGCTCACTCTCCCTAACTATTCAGTATAGTACTGGAAGTACTAGTCAGAGCAATAAGACAGCAAAAAGAGGTCAAAGGGATACAAATTGGAAAGTAAGTCAAAATATCACTATTTGCAGATGATATGATAGTATACTTAAGTGACCCCAAAAATTTCACCAGAGAACTTTTACAGCTGATAAACAAATTCAAAAAAGTGGCTGGATATAAAATTAACTCAAGCAAATCAGTAGCCTTTCTCTACTCAAAGAATAAACAGGTTGAGAAAGAAATTATGGAATCATAGTAGTCACAAAGAATATAAAACTCCTTGGGGGACCCTAAAGAAGCAAGTAAGGATCTGTATGAAAAGAATTTCAAGTCTCTGAAGAAGGAAACTGAAGAAGATCTCAGAAGATGGAAAGATCTCCCATGCTCATGAATTGGAAGGATCAACATAGTAGTAATGGCCATACTGCTTAAGGGAATATGCAAATTCAATGCAATCCCCATCAAAATTTCAACTCAATTCTTCATAGAGTTAGAAATAACAATTTTCAGCTTTATTTGGAATAATAAAAAACCCAGAATAGCAAAAATTATTCTCAACAATAAAAAAAAAAAAAAAAAACTTCCAGGGGAATCACCATCCCTGACCTCAAACAGATCAATTGTGATAAAAACTGCATGATATTGGTACATAGACAGGCACATAGATCAATGGAATAGAATTGAAGACCCAGAAATCAACTCACATACCTATGGTCGCTTGATCTTTGACAAGGGAGCTAAAAACATTCAATGGAAAAAGGACAGACTCTTCAACAAATGGTGTTGGTTTAACTGGCAGTCAGCATGCAGAAGAATGCAAATCATTCCCTTCTTATTTACTTGTACAAAGCTCAAGTCAAAGTGGATCAAACACCTCATCATTAAACCAGGTACAAACTAACAGAACAGAAAGTCAGGGAGAGCTTAGGACACATAGGCACAGGGGAAATTTTTCTGAGCTGAATACCAATGGCTTATGCTCTAAGATCAAGAATCAACAAATGAGACCTCATGAAATTGCAAAGATTCTGTAAGACAAAGGACACTGTCAAATGGACAAAACAGCAACAAGCAGATTGGGAAAAGATCTTTACCAATCCTACATCTGATAGAGGGCTAGTATCCAACATGCACAGAGAACTCAGGAAGTTAGACTCTAGAGAATCAAATCATCCTATTAAAAATGGGGCACAGAACTAAACAAAGAATTCTCAGCTGAGAAGTATCTAGTGGCTGAGAAGCACCTAAAGAAATGCTCAACATGCTAGTCATCAGAGAAATGCAAATCAAAACAACTATAAGATTCCACTTCAGACCAGTCAGAATAATTAAGATAAAAAAATCAGGTGATAGGAGATGCTACCAAGGATGTAGAGAAAGAAGAACAATCCTCCACTGTTGGTTGGGTTGTAAGCTGGTACAATGACTCTGGAAATCAGTCTGGCAGTTCCTCAGATAATTGGATCTGAGGACCCAGCTATAAAATTCCAGGGCATATACCCAAAAGAAGCTCCAACATCTAACAAGGACACATGCTTCACCATGTTTATAGCAGAGTTATTTATGATAGCCAGAAGTTGGAAAGAACCCAGATGTCCTTTAACAGAGAAATGGATACAGAAAGAGTGGTACATTTATACAATGGAGTACTACTCAGCTATTAAAAGATTGACTTCATGAAATTCCCAGGCAAATGGATGGAACTTGAAACTATCATCCTGAGTCAGGTAACCCAGTCACAAAAGAATACTCATAGTATGTACTCACAAGTGGATACTAGCCCCAAAAGCTTGGAATACCCAAGAAAAAATCTACAGAATTTATGAAACTCAAAGAGAAGGAAGGCCAGAAGGTGGATACCTCAGTCTGTTTTAGAAGGAAGCACAAAATGCTCATGGGAGGAAATAATGAGACAAATAGAGGAGCAGAGACTGACGGAAAGGCCATCCAGAGACTGCCTCACCCGGGGATCCATCCCATATGAAGTCACTAAAGCCAAGCACTATTGCTGATGCCAATCAGTGCTTCCTGGAAGGAGCCTGATATGGATGCCTCCTCAGAGGCTCTGCCAGAGCCATTCTGATACAGAGGAGGATGCTTGCAGCTAACCATCAGACTGAACATGAGGACCCCAATGAAAGAGCTAGAGAAAGGACTGAAGGAACTGAAAGGGTCTGCAACCCCATGGGAAGAACAAAATGATTAAGTAACCAAACCCATCACAACTCCCAGGGACTAAAACACCAACTGATGAGTTCTCATGGAGAGACCCATGGCTCCAGGTACATATGCAGCAGAGGATAGCATTGTATGGCATCAATGGGAGGAGAGGCCTTTGGTCCAGGGAAGACTAGTTTTCCTAATGTAGGTGAATGCCAAGGTGCTGAGGTGGGAAAGGGTGGTTGGGAAAGGGAGCACCTTCATGGAGGCAATAGTGGGGGGATGGGATTGGAGTAAGGTAATACACATCTGAAATTTAAATGCAGAAATTATCCAATAGAAAAGTGAAAAAACATATTAAAGAAACCATATAGATTCCCCTGACAAAATTTTTTTTAAAAAAACTTAAATTTGATGTTTAAAGTTCACACCTCAAGCTACTTCTCTTCAAGAACACACACAAACACGTATAGAAATACACATATACACACACAAACACACACAGTAGTAATAAAGATGAAATATTGTATGACATCATAAAGAATACTTATAAAAGCATTATAGTAAACTTACAAGAAGTTCAAGTCGGTGGAATTAGTAGAAAAGAGGTGCAAACATAAGCAAATATAGTGTTACTGCTTTTAGTGAGAAAATATATAAAAAAAATTTAAAACTTCCATGAATGAGTTTGGTTTTATCTTTAGCTATTTCTGCCAATCTCCAGGTAGAGTTGAACCAGTAAATTTAATATCTCTTAGAAATACCAAATATCATGCTTTACAAATTTTGCTAAGACATATCTGTACAAGATAAAATATATAGCTATAAATAATGACTATCTCTGATACATTTTAAGTGACTCATATTTATGCATCCAGACTGAATGAAATCTTACAAAATGAATATTTTCTGAATCTTCTATTTCAGGATTACTAAAGTGTGTCTGGAGCATATACCCATCTTACATGCTTTCTATGAGCTATAATTAATTCATCCATGAAACAAAAAGTTTTTTTCCCTAAGGGAAATGTCCTTGAAGTGTTCAAAGTAAAGATTGGAACTTGAAAAAAACAAAAAAGAATTAAATTGGAGATTATTTTGGTTAAAAATAAGCAGTGAACTGTATACAAGTTCTTTGGAACCAAATAAAAGTTCTAAAAGGTCTTCCTACTCATTACATGATAAAAACAATGTGTAGATCAGCATCTCCCAGAAGTCTGGAGACCAGAGTCCCTCTCTTTTCTTATTTAATGCAATGCAAAATAACTACTTTACTATTCTGGGACAAGATGCTTTGTATCTGGTACCTATGATCTAATTCAAAAACACAGAAGAAAAGAAAGAGCCTGTGTGTGCACACCTTGCCTGCAGATCAAGAACAAATGAGAAGTAATGCTCCTCCTGCTGCTCAAGGCCTGACTTAGAGATGTGCACCAGCCTGGGAGAAGCTGCTGATGACCCACAGGGGGGGGGGGTGGTGCTCTAAAACACCAAAGGTAACATAATAGCCCTTGAGGTGGTTTCACAACATCTCATTAAAATTATTAGAGGAATGATATTAGAAACACCCATTTCAAAGCAAGTATGATAGCCTTTCCGTGAAAAGGAAAGAGATTTTGAGAAAATCGTAGACAACTCTGATGTCATATCATCTCAACTCAACTGAGCAAATAGTTTCAAGGTAATACTTGTAGAAACTTTACAAATGTGAATAAAAAACCCACACAAGTCTACAGAGCAAAGAAGCTTATTACGGTCCAAATTTTGTACCTCAAGATGGGTATTGCCAAAGTATTTGGAGCTGTGGACAAACCCACACAATTCAAAGTAGCCAGAGAAGTAACTTGACTTGCATGAAGGGGTTTCAAAACTAGTATCAGATAATTTGTCATTAACCAGACATGAGCCGGGAAATCAGAAATTAAAGGACAAAAAGAAAAAAAAAACTGTCAATTTATATGTATTTGTGCATCAAAATTGTCTTCAGTGTGTGAGAGAAATCTAAGTTAAGAGAATTCAGCAAAACTGATTTGCCTTACAGGTAAATTCTTCTACTTGAATATAAATATATAATGTAGTGCTGTGAAACTATGAATTGCTAAAGCTTTTCTATAAAAATAAATTTAAGGGCAAATATAAAACTACTATTAGTATAAAGTGGTTTATAATTCTAGTCTTTAATGTCTACAGAATTCCACGACAAGTCAATTATAAACCTATACATTAATCTTTCAATGTATAAATGTGTGGTATTTGACTTAGATACTTAATGAGCATAGTTTATATAGATTTTCTCCCATTTATACTCATATTAACTACCCATACCTCTTGTGCTCCTATGAATATCCTGTAGATGCTGCCTTTGTCATTGCTACAAGGAGTAAACATCACT
>NC_137974.1:83421235-83583130 GCF_963924665.1 Micromys minutus
AATAAAAAGACGTGTGAATACCCACACTAAAACTTAAATTAGTCTCTAAATCCAACCTGGTATAATGTGCAAATAGACATCATTGATTAAAAAAGAACATCAATTCAGGAGTCTGATACGACCATCTTATAAACGTGATATACCTTATTTGAGAACACCAGTACACAAAATACGTTGTGAACTTATGTCCAGAGAGAAAGAGACACCAATACAAGAACAGAGACATCAACAATGGTCAGAGCAGTAGAACAGACGGTCTTCAGTGATACAAGTCAGTTGAACTCTACCACAAATCTGCTACATATAACCAATCCAAAAAGATTATTATACTCCAGCGTACAGGGATTGTGTCCAGTCTAGACCTTAAGTTAGCTATATACAAGTCTTAAAATAATTGAAATCATATGAGGCATGATCTTTGGTGGCTGTAAATAGAATGGGACTGGAAATATGTACAAGCAGAAAAAAAAAGCCACAACTATGGAGAAATTAAAGAAAGCACCCTTAAATGAGAAGTGGGTTAAGGAAGAATAATGAAAATTTTGTCTTATCCCAAGAAAAATTAAATAAAACATTCCAGACACTATAGGGTATAGTCAAATCAGTGAAAAAAAAAGAGAAATTTAATCCAAAATGGTAATATTTGTCACAAGTATCACCTGAGAGTTCCAAGCTAGCCAGTGACACACAGGATGTTTCAAAGGAAAATCAAGAACATTTTTAGCTGTGAGTTCATATAAACTAGGAAAACCTTAATTCAATGATATAACTTCAGCCCTTGGGAGCTAAGAATAGAATTCATGAAAAGGGTAAAAATTAAAAACATTACAATAGTCAGCTTTATTTCATATTAAAACACATGATACACTAAAAATCATTGGTTTCTCAGTAGGACCCAGGCTGTGCATACTAGACCATATTTACCACAGGAATCTTTTCCCTCGAAGAGAAGGAACTCAAGGGTCCTGCTTATCCTCACCTGTGGTCGACACATTACACAAAGATCTAAACAGCATTAGACAAGAGAAATATAAATAATCCCCACAGTTGGATACCCAGTACTCAGACGGTGATGGGAAGAACCCATTCCAAGTTGTCTTCCGACTTCAACTGCTATATACAGCCTGCCCCTGTCCACATCCCCAATCCCACTAAGCATAGGAAATGACTTAGAATAAAATCAAATGTAAAATGACTGAAAAGGACCAAATAACCAAACTGCAGGGTTTCAGGTTTTACAGCAAAGCTTCATGACATCCTGTGTGGGTTGCTTAGGCATGGCTCCAGAGACAAACATAAGAGGGAAGAATAGGTTAGACCTCATGAAACTCCAACTGCCTTAGCATAAAATTCTCAATATTCAACAGATGAAAACTCAGCTCACAGCAAGGAGAAAATACTTTAAGTCATCTGATAAAGATTGTATTTTAGTATACACACACACACACACACACACACACACACACATATATATATATATATATACATATATATATATATGTGTATATATATATATATATATATATATATATATATATTCATGGCTCAATAAATGCAACCAAAGAAAAGAAACAAAGAGCCCTGGACAAAATACTAGCATTTTAAGTAGACATTTTTTCTAACATGACATGCAGATGGGAAACAAACTGAGGGGGTGCAGTTGACAAAATACAAAATAAACTAGCAATGAAAAGAAATCTCACATTTGTTACCATGACTATCACTAGAAATCCAAAGGAAGCTGTGGTAGAAAAGTGGTAAGCAGTTGTGGCCATCGGGTGCAGTGGCGGCTGGGATTCCGAATGATCCCATCATTGGCATGTGCTATGTGGGCGTCCAGGGGACACTGAAGATCCACACATTGAAATTATGACCTCAAAGTGCTAGAGAAATGGCTCTCTGGTTAAAACACTGTCTGTTTCTCCACAGGCTCATCATTTGGTTCCGGCACACACAAGGTGGCCCACACCACCTTTAATTTCAGCTACAGAAGATTAGATGCCCTCTTCTGGCCCAAGCACTCTTGTAATGCACAGATACATCTGCCGATAACACACTCAAATGCGTGAAATAAGAGAAAAATGGTTGTGGGTTATTATTTTTTGAAGGCCTCAAAGAAGTTTGTCCATTACTATTCGTCACTGTTGATCAACATTTATCAAAAATGTGGGAAGAACTCAAATGTCTCCTGACAGATGAATGGATATCCAAAATATGCTATGTGTATTAAAATAGAGTTTTACTCAGCTTTCAAGAGAATAAAATTCCTTGGACACGTGCCACAACATGGATCAACCTTTAAAATATAATCTTATGTGAAGTACACAGGGCACCAAAGGGAGATTATACAAACTGTACAATGGCTTTACTTATGGAAAATATAGAAAAGGCATTTGGTATGGATAGAAAAGATAGCTGCTTCGTGGGTGGCGTGTGGCAGAAGAAATATATACTATGCCATGGGTGTAGAACGTCTCTTTGGAATGACAAGCCTGTTCTGGGCTGAAAAGCTGTGATACTTGCATAAGAAATCAGTTTTACTGATGTCATAGAACTGTTCACTTAAAACTGGTTTGAAAAAAAAAGCAGGAAAGAAGCCACAGTCCGTAAGTTCTGGTCGAATAATCATGAGGATGTGAGTTCCACCCCAGCACCCATGTAATAGAAGGGCAGGGCATAGAGGCACATGTCTGTTATCCCTACAGTACGTAGACTGAGAAAGCAGCTCCCTGGAGTTTACTGGTCACCTAGCCTAGACTAATTCTGAACTCTCGGGAGCAGCGAGTGCTATCTTACAGAAATTGGATAGCTCCTAAGGAATGTGTCCTCAGTTGACCTCTGACATACATTTGCATACACATGTACATTCATGCACACACATGAACACAGAAACACACAGCCAAAGAGAGAGTCAGACAGACAGACAGACAGGCAGACATAGATAGACACAGACAGAGACAGAGGGAGGGAAGGAGACAAAATGGTGAGAATGTTTTTTTTTTTTTTTTTTACATTATGGATCAATCCTCATGATTTTTCATTTATACCACACAATTCATGATACTGTTTCTAAGGTTAAACAACTTTCTTCTCAACTCTGAAACTGAAATTCTGTGTTTCCTCGGGTCTAAGTTGCCATGACTGGTGAAGAACAGCTACCTGTCTGTAGTGATGGTAACTGAGTCAAATTACTCTCAGATATTAGAGAAAATGTGATTCAATTAAGCCTTCTTTACTCAAAGTTGGTCTTAACATCTGAAGAAATGATGATGCTCATGGTTATGTAAGAACTTCACAGGCACAGCAAAGCACTTGACAAGAATCCAGCACGCATCTACACTGGGCAGGATTACTTATAGGAATAAATCCAAGTATATTTCTATGAGATTCACTGGAAAGTGGTCCCACAACGTCCATCTTCACAATGCAGAGGCTTAGAACCCCATAGCTGCTCAGTTCACATTGCTGCATTCCCTAGCAGTCCCAGTTGGGTGTTGGTTATCTAAAAGACTCTAACATTGTCACTTGTCATTACATCCCTACTGGAAGCCCAAAGAAAGTGCATTGCAACATTAGTGAAGGACAGACAGTATAAGACAGGAGTAATGCACTCGACAGTAAGAAGTAAAAGTAGGCAATTCGACAAGATGGTTTTCCCACCTGCCTCTTTACATATGGTCACCTGAGGCAGGTGGAGTTCAGACACAGATAGGATCTTCTACAGTTCCTCTTCAGGAAACACCTTGCACATCTTTTCTGAGGTATGTATCATACTTAATTTCAGATCCTCCAAAGATGATAATCAATATTAACCATAATAATACTAAAAATGAAAACGTTTAAAAAATGAGTGAAAAGCCTCATCCTTGATTGGCTAAGAGGCATCATTATAAGACCTATGGCTAGCATCATCCTCGAAGCTGGAGCACTAAATTTGTTCTCTGCAGTGTAGAGAAAAAGCAGCACTCAGGCTTCAGCAATTACATTCAATGTGAAAAGAAGGTTGCAAACAAAATACATTAAAGTTACATTGGAAAGGTTGACACCAATGTATTTTCTAAATAGTTAATATACAACTAATTTTATGTACTGAAATACATTCATATTTTAATGTTATTGTATATTAAATATATTGAACTATATTAATATACTATATTATACCCTATTTATACATATTACATAATATATACATATATTATATAAATATATAATAGATTATAATATATAGTTTCCAGTGAATCAATAATTAATTTAGCAAACTTAATAATGAGGGTGTTATGAAATAATTCACAAAAGTGGTCATATCTCCATAAGTTAGCAAAACTCTGTGTGTGTGTGTTTGTGTGTGTATGTGTGTGTGTGTGTGTGTGTGTGTGTGTGTGTGTAAAACAGCAAGTACTACAGTGCTTACATAAGTGGAGAATTTTCACTGCTACTGTTTGTAGAGTGCTGTCTACTTTCCACACCTGCAGCATCCCCTCAGTAGCAGCTTAGATAGATCTCACTGATTTAGAAATCAAACTCACCTCGGTTTCCATGGGGAATTTGCATCCTTCTTGAGTGCTAGAATATTGTCTCAAGAGTTCCCAAAACTCTTCTCTGATACTCACATGTTGTACTCTGTTTTGGGCTATTTTTTCTATGTTCATAAATCATCGTGACACCAGAAACCTTTAGTGCTCCCTTTGACTTATAAAAGCATCTATTTCACTATCCAAAGGACTCAGTGTGCTGTGATTGCTACCATGTGCGTAGAATGATAAGAGGTGACTATTGGTCACCAACTGATTCTCATGTACATCCTTAAAAGTCGGTGGTTTTTTCAATGTTTTAATTAATGCCTTTGCAACTATTTCTGAAGCAAAACCCCTTGCACTATCACATTTATATTCTCCTGTTTAGAAAACTGGGAAATGAATATGGTGTGTTATGTTTCTTAAGCATTTCGTGTGTTTCCTAGTTCAGAATACCCGATGTGTTATGTCTGCCTCAAGGAACTTATGTGTATGGCACAGGACTAAGTTTAACAAAATGGCTATAAAAGTTGCTTTGGGCATTTGTGTGTGTTTGTGTGTGTGTGTGTGTGTGCGTGTGTGTGTGTGTGTGTGTAGTGGTGCTACTATTTGGTCTTCTGAGAATTTTAGTGAATGCATACAAAAAGTAATAAGACCCTTGCTTTGTGCAGTTTTTAGTAATGGTTGTGTGTGTGTGTGTACATGCACACATGAGTGAGCATATGTGTGTGTATGTGTGTGTTTGCAATTGCTGCCTAAGAAATTAATCAAATACATAAAGCTGTGTTGTTTTATATAGATGTGAAATCATTTGACTGAGTCAGTGTGTCTGTGGGACATGTCAGACAGATTGATTACTCTAAACACAAAATAAAAAAAAAACAAGAATAGGTTAATATTTAACTAAGTTCACATGAATACTAAAACTGTAATTCTGTAGCAGAAATTATTCTACATTTATTTAGTTTTCACGCAAGATTTTCATGGATTTTTTTTCAACTGGATATAGTCATACTAGAAAAAATGCAATTTGGTTTATTAACAGTTAGGATATCATCTGAAAATGAAGCTCATTTCGATCTCAAATGGGCTCTACAAAGAGCTAATGAGCAAGCTCCCGCCTGATATTGACAATTAATCAGGCATAAAGGCATTTAGGAGCAGGGCACATTGACAAGCGTGTAGGCTCACAGAGACTCCGGTGCAACATGATATGTGAACATATTTGTCTAATTGTACTTCAGGTTTCCTGAACAAATTCCCACCAAAACACTTCATTATCCAGAGAGGTGACGCTTCGGTTTTAGAGTCTGTAGGAAGCTCTTTGGTTTGCTGTAACCATATATAATGGATTAAATGAAGTTTTATTAGGTTTTGTTGCCAGTTTTCCCATTTAATTGCTATAGCAACCTGAAGCCAAAGTTGGATTATTGGATAGAGTAACTGAGCGATTCATTGTGCCCTGATTATACTTGGGCCTTCGGGAAGAAAAAAAAAATAAAGTAATTGGAAAGCTGGAATAAGAAAAAAAATTTATACTTTTAAATTAAGGAATTCTAAATTAATTAATATTTATATTTCTCCCTTTAAATAGTGGAAGGCATTCAAAACTTGTATTTGATGTCAACTGTAATTAAAATCAGTATTTTATCTGATAATGAGTCATCACTGATTTTATACTCGTATAAAAAGGGAAATCAAGCAAATACTTACTTTGTAGGCTGGAACATTAAAAACAATTGTGTTGGTGTCTACTGGGTTCTTGCCATTGTATTCTAGGCATTTTACTCTAAACATTTGATTCTGCTAGAAGGTCAACTTGTGGCACAATGTCTCCCATGCTCCTTGTTCCTTGCCTAACAGAGTAGATCTTCTCCCAGCTTATTTCATGCTCTCAATTCCAAAATATAACAAGAAAAACTTCGCTGGTGCTAAATTCTCAGAGTTAAGAAGAGGCCTTTGCCCTCCCAGGAAAGGAGTGGCTGGGAGTGAGAATTGTTCTCTGTGCTTTTTAGTTTCAGACATGCTAACCACACTAAGGTTTCAGGCTAATTTGAGATCTTGTGCAGAAACTTGCTTTTCACCAGAACCTTCAGCAAATACTATGTAGCACATTCAAAAGGGGCGGGGCTAGCTAAGCTAAAGGAAAAGAACATAAGTAAATTGAATGAGAGCAGTAGAGGTTGGCAGCACAGAGTCCATATATTAAGAGCGACTAGGGAAGTCGCTGAAAAATCAGAATGAGGTGTTTCCAAGAACACAAGAAGAAAATAAGCCATAGTACAATATTATTTTTGTGAAAATAAGTTTGTATAAGGTATAAAGCATAATTGTCCTGGGAATATTATTTTGTAGTTTTTATTTAAGCTGCAATTTGCATGAGGAATAGATTATATATATACACACTGAGTCCTTTTAGAAAGGATAGCGAAGCTTGTTAGAGAACGAAACGATAGGAATCTTAAGCTGGTTGGGAAACCCGGCTCAAAAATTATCATTTTTCAACATGAAGTAGATGCTCCAAGCTCAACATTAAAACCTAAATGGGACCAAAGGAAAGGAAAGAAGCAGAAACAAGCCTCATAGCAAGTTTCCTCCGTGGACATTTGGAAGACCAACGCTGAGAGAAGGATGGCGTACGGTTTTACTTGAGGTAATACAAACAGGGGGATCAGAAGCAGATGCAGAGATGTTCCAGGTTCCATAAGGCTTCAAGATGGCACAGAACCAACAAGGAATCCTGAAACTTTAAGAGCTGGCATCATCATCTGTGTCTCCCCTTCCACCATCATTTTCTCAAGTTGCAAACTGATTTTCCTTCACAAAAGACAACTTCAATGTCTGAGAAACACAACAGATGGTAACACATGTGGATGAATGATGTCATGGGAGGGATGGCCCAGCCATAATGCTGAGATATCATGAGTAGAAAGGGAGCGGGAAGAGCTGGTGCCAGTTTTTAAAATCATGTATTGCCTTAGTGCTGTTGGACCAGAATTCACATGAGTGACCCCACTTCCTAGGAACAGCTTGTGGGCTCTAAAATCCAAGTGAGGATTATTAATTCATTCTACACTATGCATGCATACATACACACACACATATAAACACGTATGTATGAATTCTATACTAATATTCATGCATACTAACACATAAATATCATGGTCAGGCTCAAGACTTCATTTCTTACCCTTTATTAAAAGAGTCAGCACTTCAAACCAGGGCAGTGTTGGGGATACATAACATTTTCAATGAACACAGGGACACATGAGTTCTCCTGACTGTATATCATTATTGAAAAGAGAATATTAAAGATTAAGAATATAGACTAGCCAGCAACTATTAAGTGTAGGGATGGGAAGAGATTCAAGCTGACTTAAGACTGAATTAGTCAAGAACAAGTAACTCCCAAACTCTGGAGAGCACATTAGTAGCATTTTATAAAACCCCAAAGATTTCAAAATAACAAACATGAATATTCTGGAGTTGATAAAGATCTCTTAGGAATTTATCCTAAGCACATGTTGACTTTCATAAAAGTTGTTTACAGATGACCATTTGTCAAAACAACTTCTATACTATCAAATATTGGATGTAAGTTGAATGTCTACCACAACAGAATCAATTAATAAAATAAGTAGACTCATTTAATTTAATATTGTAGTCATTAAAAGTATCCTGATACATACTCATGATCTCAGGTATATTATTTAGAGGAACAAAAGGAGGGGGGACAGGCATGCATAATAAAATACATTTCTAAAAATATAAAGAACATCAAAACACATTCTTCATAAAATTTACAAAAGTTTAAGTTTTATATCAGGTATGTAAAATGGAAGAACCTATTGTTCTCCAAGGACAAAAAAGAAATTAACACAGGGCAGAAAACTATTAAACAAAAATCAAAAAAATAGAGAAATTTAATGTAAAAGCATTTAGTATAAGAAAGAAGTAAGAAACTGCAAATATTCCAAATAATGAAAGACTGCTTTCTGAGTTAAAGTTTCTAGACTCAAGAGTTCCACAAATGGTAAGTAACATTGTAAATGAAATGACATTCAGGCTTTAAATTGTAGAAACGATGAAATTTATCTTATAAAGGCAAAAGTCCCTACTTCAAATGAGAGCTTGTCATCTTAAATCCCACTTCTGCAACATCAGACAAAAGGAATTCACTGTCAGGACATAAAATATCTGTAGAGCTTTCAAAATTGTTTCTTGCTCAAAATCCTCTTCTACTGGTGAATATGTAAGTATAAGACCAGATACTCTCAGAAATACATGTACCAAAATTGAGATAATCATTTAAAAAATCAGTACAGATTTAAAATGAAAACTGAAATACAGTTTCACACAAACTGAATTTTATGGCCCCACAGTATGAAATTCTTGATACTGATGCTTGCAAGCACAGAATAAAGGTGCAGCAGCTGATATTATATGATTATATGAGATGATGATATAATTTAATATAATATGATACACGGAAACAAATTCAGACATATTGTTACAAACTGAGAAATTCTATCCACATCATCAATTTTCTTTGATAAGGCAATAAATAAAAATAAAGTAAAATCCATAAATTATATTAATTTGTATTCATTGATCTCTCAGCGGGAGAAATGTTTGCTTCCCTGAGCTTACATGGATATGTGTCTTTCCAAGACTCAACTTTCTAAATCCACTTACTATAGTCTATGGCAAGAATAATGGAATAAATAATGTTAAAAACATAACATTGAGCATCTTAGAAAAAAAGGTAAAGTATCAACTGAGTCAATGATGAAATCTAATTGGTTCCAAATGGGAGACAGAGTGTGAAACAGTCCTTTGTGGCCAACTTTTGTGTCACCAAAATGTAGGGAGGAAATATCTTTTGTGTGTATACCTGTCAAGAATAAATTTGATGGCCTATGACATTGGCAGGAAACAGAAGGTGGGAAATCCAGGAGGTAGAAAGGATTCTTAGATAGTGATAGGTTGGAAGATCTGACACGAGGTACCTGTACACAGGTAACTAGCTATGTGGCAAAATGTACATTAAAATAAATAGGTTATATTAAGTTATGATCTAGACAGAGAAGATCCTATGTATATGGCCAAGATAGTTATAAATATATTTTGAGTCTTATTTTGGAGAGCATGGGTCTGGAAAGAAAGAACCAGCTATAACTTCTACAAAACTGCTCTTAATTTCTTGACTGATCTGATCTTTCTAGCAATCACCAAATGATATTTTAAAGACACTTAGCTTTCTAAAATGTTTGAGTTTTTAAAATATTACAGGGATTTTACATTTATACTGCATTTTATATTGTTATATAACAATGAGTTCTTGAGGGAATAAACAGAAAAGTAAAGGTTATGATTTGACACTAATATATTTATTTGTAAAACTGACAAGGATTCAAGTGGCTAGTTTTTTGTTGTTGTTTTTTTCTCAACTTACTACAAGACAAGCCAGAGTCAACTGGGAAAAGATAACCTCAACTGAGAATCTCCCCACCATTGGATTAGCCTTTAGGCAATTGCATAAGCCATTTTTAAGTTAATTATTGATGTGGGAGGGTCCAGTTCAATGAAGATGGTGTTAATCCTGCACAGGTGTTCTGGGATATTTAAGAAATCAGGTTGAGCAAGCCATAGGGATCTAACTTCTTGAGTTCTTCATATATATTAGATATTAGACCTCTATCAGATGTGGGGTTGGTAAAGCTCTTTTCCCACTCTGTTGGCTGCCATTTTGTTTTCTTGAGAGTGTCCTTAGCCTTACAGAAACTTTGCAATCTCATTGAGTCCCATTTATCGATTCTTGATCTTAGAGCACAAGCCACTGGTGTTTTCTTCAGGAAATTTCCTGCTGTGCCTGTTTTCTAAGGTTTTTCCAACTTTCTCCTCTAATAGTTTTAATGTACCAGGTTTTATGTGGAGAGCTTTGATCATCTTGCACTTGAGCTTTGTATAAGGATATAAGAAAGGATCAACTTGCATTCTTCTGCATGCTGACTGCCAGTTGAGCCAACACCATTTGTTGAAGAGGCTGTCCTTTTTCCATTGAATGTTTTCAGCACCTTTGTCAAAAATCAAGGGACCATATGTGTGAGAGTTTGTTTCTGGATCTTCTCTTCTGTTCCGTTGATTTATCTGCCTATCTCTGTACCATGTGGTTTTTAACACAATTACTTTGTAATATAGCTTGAGGTCATAGATGATGATTCCTGCAGAAGTATTTTTGTTGTTGAGAATACATTTCAATATTCTAGGTGTTTTGTTATTCCAGATGAATTTGCAAATTGCTCTTTCCAACTCTATGAATAATTGAGTTGGAATTTTGATGGGGATTGCATTGAATCTGTAGATTGCTTTTGGTAAGATAGTCATTTTTACAATGTTGATCTTTTCAATCCATGTGCATGGAGATCTTTCCATCTTCTGAAGTCCTCTTCAATTTTCTTCTTCAGAGATTTGAAGTTCTTGTCATACAGGTCCTTTACTTGCTTAGTTAGGGTCACACCAAGGCATTTCATATTGTTTGTGACTATTGTGAGGGGTATCTTTTTCCTAATTTCTTTCTCAACATGATTGTCCTTTGAGTAGCGGAAGTCTACTGATTTGTTTGAGTTAATTTTATATCTACCCATTTTGTTGAAGTTGTTTGTCAGCTGTAAAAGTTCTCTGGTATAATTTTTGGCGTTACTGAAGTATACTATCATGTCATCTGCAAATAGTGATATTTTTACTTCTTCCTTTTCAATTTGTATTTCTTTGATTTTCTTTTTCTGTCTAATTGCTCTGGTCAAGACTTCCAGTACTATGTTGAATAGGTGTGGGGAGAGTAGGAAGCCTTGTCTAGTCCCTGATTTTAGTGGAATTGCTTCAAGTTTCTCACCATTTAGTTTGATGTTGGCTATTGGTTTGCTGTATATTGCTTTTACTATGTTTAAGTACGAGCATTGATTTCCTGATCTTTCCAAGACTTTTAACATGAAGGGGTGTTGAGTTTTGTCAGATTCTTTCTCTGCATCTAAAGAGATGATGATGTGGTTTTTGTCTTTGAGTTCGTTTGTGTATGGAATTATATTAATTGATTTCTATATATTGAGTCATTCAATAAAATATTTGAAACAAAATTACTTAAAATATTATGTTTAATAAGGACTATCCCAGTTTTTATTTACTAGAAAAATATTTTTCCCACAATATGCTGTGATCAAAGTTCCTAGTTCTCTTGACTCCTACCAGATTCTCCTCCATGTTTCTTTTCTCCAACTCTACACCTCTCTCTCTCTCTCTCTCTCTCTCTCTCTCTCTCTCTCTCTCTCTCTCTCTCTCTCTCTCTCTCTCTAGAAAAAAATAGGCACACAAACCAAAGCAGACAACAAACAAACAAACAAATGAGGAAATGGCAAATTAAAAAATGCCCAAGCAAAGCAGCTTGAGAAAAAAATACCGCTGCATTCATCTTGTGTTAGCCAGCTAATTCTTGGCATCAACTATGCCTTGAACTGTGGTCAATATACCCAGATTCCATTGGAAAAAAATATTTTCTCTTTGCCAGTGGAAGTCACTTGCTCCTTGGCTGAGCAAGAGTGCCATTGACACCCCACATTCTCAGTGGTGAACCTATCTGGCTTGAACTTCTTCAGGCAGTATGCATGCTGCCACAGACTCTGAGTTCCTTTGACCATTGATTTTTGCTAGCTCTTACAATCTGTCTGTCTCTTCTTCCATATAGAATCCTGATTCCTAAGAGAAAGGGTACAGATAGGACATCCCATTTAGAACTGAGTATCTGGATATCTCTCACTATCTAGATATGGTGTGGTTGTGCTTTTCTGTGTTACTCCCCACCTGCTACTATGACAAAAGCTTCTCTGGTTAAGACAGAGAAGCCATGGAAATAGCAAAATATCACTGGGAGTCATTTTACTATCACATTTCTATTTTAAGATTTATTTATTTACTTTATGCATTTGAGTACACTATAACTGTCTTCAGACGTACCAGAAGAGGACACTGGATCCCATTACAGATGGTTGTGGGCCACCCGTGTGGTCACGGGAAGTTGAACTCAGGACCTCTGGAAGAACAGTCAGTACTCTTAACCACTGAGTCATCTCTTCAGGCCTACCACATTTCTTTAGAAATACAATAATAGGATTTGGTTTTCCTTTAGGCCTAGAACCTCTTTTTATCTCAAGTTCTGGGTCACCCAAGAAATGAAAGACATGGGTTCCATCTCAAGGAACAGGCCTTAAATTAAACCAAAATAGTGATTGGTTACTCCCATGGTGTCTGTGCCACTAAAGCAGGAGCAAACATTGAAGACTAGTCAACATTAAAGGGCACATAGTTGAGGAATACCTTCCACTCACATAAACACTAGTTAGCATGGGTGAATCCTCTAGTCAGGCACCAGCTTGACTTCTCCACATTCAATGACGTTATTTATAAAAAAAAAATCTGATACTAAAATATTAGAAGTAAATCAATTGCCTCCAAGCAAAAAAGCATTTATAGTTCCCGATAATCATGTCTTACGAAATAATAAAATAGTTGAGTGTTGAAAAGATATTAAAACTGGTTGAAAGTTTTAATACAGTTTGAAACAGAGCATGATTTGATCTTCTGTTTAAATTTTAAACACATTTTATTTGTTTGAATTGATAAATTAAAAGTAGTTTTATTTAGATTCAGAGAAGAATTTCTGAGGGGAAGTAAAGAAAGCATAGTTCGTCTCTACCCATGGTAATCCCCACAGTATCCATATTTCTCACACAGGAATGTTTGCTATGATCTGTTAGCATGGGCATATCATGGAAAGCCAGCATCACGACTTAGGAATGTTGGTCATGGTGCTTGGAATTTTGTTGGGTCTGGTTGTCTGCACTCTGTGTTTTACTATGAGTAATGACGTTTGTTTCATTTGTGGCAGGATCAGTCAGTATGTCTTCACCACCTTCAGCATCTTCTACTCTCCTGCCCATCCTTCTCTTCCATTAAACCCTCTAGTGTCTTATCTTTATCTATTCTTGCCTTTTCTAGGTAGAACTGAAAAAGAACATCACAAATATGAGGCCAGCCCAAGTTGATTTAATTAAAGGTCTGCCTTTGGACTTCCTACCTTCAGGAAGGAAGCTTTTCTTTAAATGGATGAACAATAGTGCACTGCTTATGTATACTGGGGTATAGTCCTCTGTGTACTGTAAAGGATGCTCGGTCACTCCACATACTCGTTTCATTTTAAAGATTGATAATATAAATGATACTGTGCTATATAAAATAAATTTCAGCATTAACATGTTCCATTGTAGAACATGGAGAAAGCAAGGTAGTACTCACCCGAAAACTTCATTCCTAGTGACTAGAATTTATGGTTCTGAAATGTTCTATGCATGCTGCTGAAGGAGAAAAGTATTCCCAATCTGACTGAGCTGTCAACCCTAACAGCTACAACAATATTGCCCTGACAAGGCAAGCCCACTGGAGCAATCATGGCACAAAAGTTAGGGGCATTAAACATGACTTTCTGATTGGCTCTAACTGCCCCCCACACCTAACAATAGCCAAGAGCCTGCAAACTTGTGATTAGACAGAACACAGACCCCATAGGAGAACCCAATATTCTCCTAAATGGACATAGTACTAAATTTGCTTTTAATGACTTAAGCAATACCCATAGATCAATGAATCTTTTAAGGTTCTTCTTGCACTAGCTGGCAGTTAATACAGAGACCCCCAAATGCTCAACCAGCAGAAAACACATGACTATAGACTATTCAGCTTTAAAAGAAAAAAATCACACCACACATATACACATGTGCGCGTGTGCCCATGCACAGGCACAGTCACAGGCCCAGACACACACACACACACACACACACATATATATACACACACACATACAGAAGCACACAACATATATACACACACATATACATACATACACACATACACACACACAACACACATTCACACTCAGACTCAGGGATGTTTATGGATGTTGGAACTTAAAAGACTGTAAGAGTCTGAGGTAGGCAATAATAGCAAGTAAACTGTGTTTTCCAAACACCATAGGGAAATTGCAAATATAAACTCACACTAACTGTAGCAGCATACACAAGAGTGTACAAGCCCAGTCTACTGACAGAAACTCTGCACAGGGAGGAAGTTTAACAGGAAATTCTCCATTAACCCATATCTGTTGGATTTGACAGCTGTTGGGAGAGAATCAGTGTTCTTTAACGATGCGATCCTTGGTACATTGACCATCCAGAACAAGTCCCTTCACAAGAAGAGTAGCTGGGCAACACAAACTAGACAAGCAAAAGAGAACAACGAGGAATAATCCCAACATCAGCTTGGAAGAGGGGGGAAGGTAGAGATGTGGGAGGAGCAAGGGCTGAGAATGTAAGTATGTTCCAAACCGTGAAAAAGGTAACATTCTAAACCATGCATCTCCAAATTTTCACAAATTTAGCTTGGTTCCATGGCACTTTTAATTTATTTGAAAGGCTGATATTTTCCATAAAACACCACATCATCTTTAACTAAAAGAGATTTTATTCTGTATTTACCATTTTAAAATGACAATACCATAATATATACATATATACATATATACATATATGTATGTATATATACATACATACATACATACACACACATTCAGAATTGGGAACAAGAAACTGTATACCTATGCTGATCTAGACAATACAGATCTTGTCAGGCTCTGCTTTAGGTTTGGTGTTAGGATAACACTGGCCACTTAGAATACGATGGGAAATATGCTCAATTATAAATTTTCTGAAAGAGAATATAGAATTCTTCCATTGCTTTTAAAACAATGTTTTTAAATATTCACCTGGAAAAACACATCTCAGCCTGGTGCTTTATCTTTTAAAGGTATCCATTAGTGTTTTGATCGCTGAAGTGGATGAGAGACCAGTCAGTTCCTTTGTTTCTTCCTAAGTGAAGTTTTTTAGAGGGCAGTGTTGGAAAAGTTCACCCCCTGCATCTTGATTTAGATCAAAGGACTTGATGTCTCTATAATATTGCTATATTATCCCTCCATTCTGTTATCGGTTGGTAGTATAAGCTCTTTCTTTTCCTTACTTCATTGGGATAGTGGTTGACAATTACACAGATCTTTCCAAAGATCCAGAATTTTGTTTTGATTAATTTTTGTAAAGATTTTTAAAAGATTTTAATTTTTTTGGATCCTATTCAAAGTTTACGATTAGTTTTCTTTTTTCTAACTTTGAACTTAATTTTCTCATTTTTCTGGCTTCTAGGGGTGGAAGCTTAAATTATTGATTTCGAATCGCTCTTCATTGCTAATGTATTTATTCAATGTTATAAATTCCCCTCTAAGCGCTGCCTTTGCTGTGTCTCACACATTTTAGTAAGTTGTCTTTTTATTTTCACCAGATCTGTCCCAAGATTTTTTCTGTGACCGTGTCTTATGTGGAAGTGTGTTTCGAGTATTGGGAAATTTCCTAGTTTTCTCTCTGCCGTTGACCACAGTTTCCACTGTATACATTGAAATTCCTTTCATTGCCAGTAATTACACAAGGTAACAACACCCCTTTAGCTTTTTTTCCAGCCCTGAGGATCCATATATGGCCTTGTAATGCTGTGTATGCATTCAACCGATGATCAACACCCCCACCTCTCTTTTGAGACGTATTAGTGTGGGCTGAAGGGATGGCTAAGTAATTACGATTTGGGGCTTTACTTAGGAGCCTTGTTCAATTCTCAGCACCCACTAGCTCCCTCCAGTGCTTCCTAGTACCTCCTATTCCATTTCCTTCCTAAGTTCCTCACCTCCAGTTGTTGTTGTTCTTATTGAGAAGACCCTGAGTCCAATTAGTGCCACAAAGTGCACATAAATATTGGATCACCAATTGGAAGACAGACTACAAGAAGCCATTTTCTAAAAGAGAAGGTCTCTCCTTTCCTTAGCAACCACCTGTTTCAACAGCTCCTCCACCAAGGGTGGGGCTCTTCCCACTTCAGGTTGAGACTTTGATCCACTTGTCCTTGAGCAGTCCCTCTACCAATAACCATAGCAGCCTCGGAAGTGAGGTGTGCAGCAGACATGTAGGTTCCTGAAGCTCTCCCTCCCATTCATCTGAGCTCTTGTATTCTTCATGCCTCCTTTTCCTCTTCTAGGATATTCCCAGAGCCTTGAGTGCTGCGCTGTTGATGCAGCTGATCCAACTGCAAGTGAACACTCAGAGTTATTTGGACTCTACACTTTGACCAGGGGCAGATCTCTGCATTAGACCAACCACTGCGTAAAGAAGCGTTTCTGACCAAAGCTGTTATAGAGTCAAATCTGTAGGTAGCAACATAAGTTTTTAGAAGAGTCTATTCATATGCCCCTGATGCCTGCTCTCCCCTATATCCTTAACCCCATTGCCATCTCCAAATTTAACCCATTTATTCCTCCCTTCCATTGTAATAGCCAATTATTCCTGTTCTGACTGTATTTTTTCTTGGGTTTCATGATCATAAGTTTCCATATAGCTTTTTACAAGCCCTCCATTTCAGTTAAGCCTTTTGCCGTCATCCACTTCCTTGTTTGAAGCTCTCTGTCCCAGCATTCTTCCTCTTGCATTTTGCCTATATTTATTGTCTTCTCTTCGTGTGTGCCTCCACCCATATGTCCTGCTTTTTAAAGACCTAGCATATGCACTGCAGTCAAATATAACAAAAACAAAGTGTGAATGCCAAGAATCATATGGGAGGAACAAAGTGAGCTTGTCTTTCTGAGCCTGGATAACTTCATTCCAGGTCCATCCATTTACTTGCAAATGTCACGACTTCAATTTAACTGTTAGTACCAAGCCATGGTCTGTGGCGTATATGCCACAACAACATTATCTAATTTCTTTGATTTCCCAACATCAAAGCCCTGTGTGCTGTGTGATGACAATCTCACTGGTGGAATGGAATCTGAAACTGGTTTCAGTCTGCAGTTTCCTGGATACTGAAGAATACACCACACAGTTTAAAGTCTTCTTATTTTGGAACTTACATTCTTAGAAGGCAGGCAGAGTGCTGGTTGGTTCTTCTTCCTGTTGGCACTTGGTTGTGACCTAAAACTGACACTTCACTGACGTTAGAATTTGTGCTTTTTCAATGGATAAACTCCTGGATATCTTCACATGTGCACTTTAAAAAAACTATTTGGGCATCCGTAATAAAATGTCCATGATGTCATTCAAGTTTGACTGATTTGTTTCTACTTATTGAATTATAAAAGTTCCTTTCAGATTCTGAATACAAATTTTATTATATATTTTATATATAAAGTATTATGTATATATAATATGCAAATGTTTTCCCCAACCTGATGTCCTTGGCTTACATTTTTCTCAATTGTGTTTTTAGAGGAACAAAAGAATTTAATGTTAAGAATTTAATATATTATTTTAAACTATTAGGTACTTTCTGAAATTTTCTTCTTGTCTATCTAAATACCTACTCACCGAACCTATCAACCTGTGCTAAAAAAACACATTGTCTTAGCACCAATAACTTTCCAGCCAATTTTGGAATCAAAGTAAAAATCCTCTAGGTCCAGGGACTTTTTACTGTGTACAGAAAACCTAGCTAGTTTAAGGACCTTGTACTGGTTGGCATTGTGTGTCTTCTTAACACAAGCTAGAGCCTCAGCTCTGAAAATGCCTCCATGAGTTCCAAGGTCTTTTCCCAATTAATGGTGAAGGGGAGAGGGCCCATCCCATTGTGTGTGGTGGCATCCCTGTGCTGATGGTCCTGTATTCTATAAAAAGCAGAGGAAGCAAGCCAGTAAGCAGCAGTCCTCCAAGGCCTCTGCATCAGCTCCTGCCTCCAGGTTCCTGCTCTTTGTGAATTTTTGTTCTAATTTCCTTTGGTGATGAACAGCAATGTGGAAATGTAAGCTGAATAAAACCTTTCCTCCCAACTTGCTTCTTGGTCATGATGTTTTGTGCAACAATAGAAACCCTGACTAAGACAGACCTTCACAGCAACTTTGTCTCCAATAGAAATAGAAGGTTTCCTTCCTTCGAACATTTGTTGGTGTGTTTGGTAACTTCTATTTAAGCTTCTAGTGCATAATTTAGATTTCTTTCTAGTACACAGTCCTAGTACTGCAAATCTCTAACTATGATATTTAAGAAAAAAGTATAAATCTTTGGTGATACAACAAAAGTTGGAATCCTGAGATATCTGGACTGTTCTGGATCATTCAGCTGGGTCTAAAAGTGGATCATGAGTGCTATTCATGAGGAAGAAGAGAGAAAATGTTTTTGAACACCTGCACACAGGCACATACATACATATATCACAAGGAAGAAAAAAAAGGAAATGAATAAGGGAAATAGGAGGAGAAGAAAGAAAGAGTAATAAGAAAAGAAGAAAATAACTTTGCAAATGTCCCTGAAGACATGATGGGTTCACAAGCCAAAGAACAGCAGTAGCCAGAACAAGCTCGATAATACAAGAAATAGTAAGTTTTCCTGGAGCCCCTGGACAAGCCTCAGACTCCACTTCATAGGAGTGGCACTGATTCACTTCTAACTCCCCTAAGATGTAAGAGCACATGAATTTACTCATTTAACCTGAGCCATTATATATGTGGCCACACTTACCTGTTAGGTAGAAGAATCGATATCTGTGGGTAACTTGTACCCCAAGAAGAAGTTGAGGAGGTGATATCCTCATTCATTAGCTGCTTTTCTCTCTCTGTTCACCAGAACTCATTGTTCATCTTTTCATGTGAGAATTCCTGGTGTCACAATGACATTGGTCTCAGAGAAGTTCTCCTTCTGTAGTTTTGAGAAGCATCAGTAACGTGCTGGTGGTTCTGGTGTTGAGTTCCTGATGAGGTGTTATTCACTTGACTTACTCACTACTGATGTCTCCCTAAGGCTTCCTTGCCCTTGCCCTCTCTCCCTCCTTCGGGAACAAAACCATAATTGTGTTGCAGGTCCTCACACTTGATGGAGATACAGCATAAAGCCTTGGATTTTAGACTGGTCCTCCGGCTTGATGAGTCTTTTCTTTGCCAAATCAAATGGTAAATTCCATCAGCTTTGTTGTCCTTTCAGTTTTAAACGCTGTCTCCACTCTGGCTTTAAACTCTCTACATAGTCATGGATAACATAGAACTCCTGATCCTCCTCCTTCCCCCTCCCATACACTGGGACTACAGCTGTGCCAACTATTCCTGCTTTACACATGCTGAAGACTGTGCAAGGCTTGGTGTGTGCTGGGCAGACACCCTTTTAACTGGGTGACATCCCTGGTCATTATTCCTCTAAAATTTAAATCTATTATTGATATTTCTGGATATTTCTCTTTACTTTCAACATACACTTTCTGCCTCTTCATTGATACAACTAATTTATAGTGAATTGTTGACCTAATATTCTTCAGTTTGGGGGTTGCTGCTTTAACAGAAGTTTCCTGATGTCTGACTTTCAGTTCATATAGTACTTACAATGTCTGGTTCTTTGAGCAATACATACATACACATATATATTTCGTACATGTCCTGCTTTTCCAGAAGGCTGTGTGTATTAGAGAATCTGGTCTCCAGTCTGACACATGGAATGTTTACCCCAGTGTTCATTTCTTACATAAAAATCAGAAAGAGGTGAGTGGTTCTCTCCTATGTGCACAGAGCAATTTTAGACCTTGATTTAAAATTCTAGTGTTTTTAGATCTTCATTTTCAATATTTATGATGTCATAGTCACCTTGGCTGGTACTACAAAATTAAGTTTTCAAATAAAATGAAGTATAAACACCCCAATTGTGTATATGTCTGTGTGAGTGTTGAATATGTGTGAGTGTATACATGTGTGAGTGTTTGTATATATGTGAGTATGTGTATGTGTGTGTTAGTGTGTGTATGTGTGAGTATGTTAGTATATATGTGAGTCTGTATATGTATGTGAGTGTGTGTGAGTGTATGTGTGATTGTATATGTGAGTGTGTGAGTGTGTGTGTGTGTATATGTGTGCGACTGTATATGTATGTGTGGGTGGGTGTGAGTGTACGTGTGTGTGTGGCTTCATTCTTTCATTTAAAAAAATGTACTTAGGATTCATCCAAGTTATGATTTCTATCAGGACTTCAAGTTCACTGTTGCAAAAACAGATCTTTGTATAGACTTACCTCACTTTACAGATGTTTGGTATCATTGTTTATCGTAAGTAACACTGTTAAAAATAACTTTGTACAATTTTTTGTAAAGGTATGTTTTTACTTCAATGAGTAGACTTGCCCAGCCATAGGTTAATCCCATGTTTTATGTTCTTTGTAAGTATCAAGCTAATTGCGACATACTGGGCAGTCTCAGCAGAGATGCCTAATACTTCAGCATCTTTACCTGAACTTTCTAGGGCCCACTCCTTAGATTCTATCCATTTAGTAAGTATGAGGTGAAGTCCCTCTGTGGTTTTGATTTGCATCTGTATAAGGATTAGCCATATCATGTTGTTTTTGTGCATTTTTTGTCCTTTCATATATCTCCTTTGGAGAACTGTTGGGTTAAAGATTTCCTTCAGTGAGAGTGGGTCACCCTCCTCTACTGTATAAGTTCTCATAGACTGCATTACTTTTTGCAGATGTGCTTCCCACACTAGAGCTAACCTTTCTCTCTGAAAGAGACACAGGAACAATGGCAATGGATTTCCATAATTAACACTTTGTTGGCCAAGGCTCCTGAGTTTGGTGTCATTCTTCCTGCAGCTCTGTGACCCAAAGCCACTGCAGCTATACAGTTATGATTTCCTCTCAGAAATGCCAACCTTCGATCTTACATCTAGAATGGCCATCCGTTTGGAGTAATTTTTATATACGATATAAGTTCTACATCTAAATTCTGGGTAATTTGTATTATTAATCTCTTGTTTAAGATTCTGAATTATTTTCTTAGTCTTTAATGCATATGTCACACAAATGTTACAGCCCAAGGAATTAAATAACAGAATAACAAAAAAATAAATAAAGAAAAGAGAGAGAATAGCAGAAATGAATTAACTTTTATGCAGCTGTTTAAAATTCAAAGAATTGGCCTGAAATAGATATAATTTGGCCAACATATAAAAGGTACTCTTTGTTGTAAATATTTAATTGAATTTTTGCTAGTTACATTTTAAAGGAATTATTTGGTGATTCAGAAACTGCTCTATTATTTTCCAAAAATGTCCCCAATTCCTTATTTGAAAGAGTTTAACATCTGCCTTTATATATGAAAAAAAATCAATCCAATAAAATGATGCCAAGTGATCTCATTATGGCCAGAGCTTTTGAAAGATGAATTTCTGTCAGGCCCATTGAATCAGCTATACCATAGGGCTGGGGTGTGTTTCAGGAGTACAGTGCTTGCCTAGCATGGGCAGGGGCCTGGGCTCTATCATAGAATATGAAAAAAACAAGCATAGATATACTTACCAACAAATATCAAAGAAATTCATTACTGCAACGTGATTGCTTCCAGGGTCATAGATATGTTGTGAGCTTATGCCATTTTGGAAAGGATTATATGGATTATTTTCATTTTCCCTCTGTTTAATTGTGTATGTACATTGTTCCAAATGGAGTGGAGCTGACCATTGGCCATGAGCAAGGATTTATTGTTGAACTCTAAGATCTACCACATGTACGTGTACATGAAGTCTAGGGTGACCTCTTCATTTCAGTCACTGATGAACAAACTCAAGAATGTCATGTACAACCTGGCCCTTGCACACCACTTTCACAGAAGCTTGCTCACTGAAGTTCTACCAATTAGGATACAGACTTTTCTTTCTAGAGGTTGTTATTCTGCCAGCTGGCTTAATATGATGTAATTCCGTAAAGGGTTTTCATATCCCAAGCTTTGCATTCTTAGAAGAAATTCTCTTTGGCTTTGGTGAAGAATAATTTTTAATTAGACATTTTATGTGGGATGTGAAAATAATGTAGAAACATAAATGTAGCATACCCCAAGTCTGCCTCCATGGTAATTTCTTACAAATATATTCTAAACTATTAATAGGAGAATATTGGTACTGGCACACCAAAATTCTAAAGAGCTCCATCATGATAGGAGTCATTTTCTTATTTTTTGAAAAGATTTTAAATTATGCACGTAGATGAATGTACACATGAGTGCCCATGGAAACCAGAAGAGAGCACAGAATTTCCCTTGGAGTTGGAATTAGAAGCAATTGTGAGTCATCTGGCATGAGTGCTGGGAACTGAACCAGGTCCTCTGCAAGAGCAGTGTGTGTTCTTCACCAGTGACACACCTCTCTACCTCCCTGATAGGGAATTCAAATCAAGTCCTTTTGAGCACAGATCTGTCAAAGGATTTCCCAGCCCAACTCTACCTCACAGATATAGCAAGCACTAATGTGTGTTGGACATTTATGGACTGTTACCCAAGGGTGTTTTATAAATGAAATCATGCTGTAAATAGTATTTAGGTTGTGACATCTCAACCAGAAAAATTCTTAGGAGATTCGTTCAGTTTGTGGTACACATCTGTCAGTAGAGCGTTGATCATTTTCTTGGGTTGTATTACTCTACAATGATGAGATCTTTGTATCCATTTTATCCATTTACTTCTGGGGTGATACTGATTTTTAGAATAGGGAATATTGTGAAATTTGGTAAACCTTCATGTATGGAGTCTTATGTGGACATGTATTTTATTTCTAAGGGATACATGTAGAAGAATTAAATTGATAAGTTGTAGGATAGCTTAAGATACCAGTCCCTTTATTTTTTTTAAGATCTGAACTATTTTCTTGGGGAATTTTTCCCTGAAGTGCTCCTAAGCAAAGCATCCAGTTCTTCACCCACTTGCTAACGTTTGATAGACACAGTCTGTTTATATTTTTATCAATATTTAGCAGCAGTGTGTTGAGGTTTTCTTGGGACTCTAAGTTGGATTTCCTTGCTGACTGAGAAGCTCTTTTCTCATTTCCCTGCCTGCTGCCTGTTTCCTCCAAGGAAGTTGCTGTCTGTGTGTCTTCCCTGAGGAAGTATCTCTTACTGTCTGTCACTCTTTTTCTAACAGGACTATCTGCAATTGTTTCCCTACATTTCACAGTTCCTTCACATATCCTAGGTTTCAGTCCTCTGCTGGCAATTTGAGTTACATATGTGTTCTCCCAGAATGTAGCATAGTTTATCATCCCTTTTAAAGAATATTTTCTATATAAAAAATTTATGGGAATAATTATATCTAAGTAGCCATTTTCCTTTCCTTTTCATCTGTAATTTTGTGTGTGTGTGTGTGTGTGTGTGAGTTGTTGGTAAATTCAACCTGCTCATCTTTTGCTGAGAACTGTAACGGATATGCAAAGACCTGCTGAGGGCATGAAGGTAATCATGGGTTCACAAGCTCAGCTGAGGTGTGTTTACAATTCTAATTGTTTTATTTATTATACACACACACACACACACACACACACACATATGTATGTTTGTGTGCATGCACACACAATAAAATATACTCAGTTCCGACTATCTATGAAAGTCCACTCCCTGTTACCATATCCCTATCCCAAATTCAAGTTCTCATCACTGCTTCACCTTTCTTCCTCCTTCCTTCCTTCCTTTCTTCCTCCTCCCTTCCTTCCTTCCTTCCTCCTTCCTTCCTTCCTTCCTTCCTTCCTCCTCCCTTCTTTCCTTCCTTCCTTCCTTCCTTCCTTCCTTCCTCCTGGCTCCTACAGCTAACCTTTTAATGGGGGTTCACCTACAAATCTGCCATGACACTTGCCAAAGGAGCCTGCTAGGGGCCAGATTCAAAGCTCAAGACCTTCTAATGTTTTAATCAAATTTGGCATATTTTAAGTATGAACTCTTTATTCTGTTACATATTATGATTAATTATATATGTAATTAATTCCCTTAGAAGTGAAATTTTGATTTTTGTCAACTTTTGCCAATATTTTCAGTACCTTTGTGCTGAAGTGAATTACAGAAACTCATATTTCATATTTTGTACCAATTTTTCTCCCAAATTGTAAGCTGCTATAGTTCTCTTGTTGATCAATTACAAAAAAAGAGAAGACTACATCTTCAACATCCCCAAGTAACTTTGAAAACTCAGTCACACTGTGTAAAAGAATCATGGTATTTCCTTAGGTTTGCTTAAAATAGTATACATTTCAAAGCTCTTGCTGGGTGTAGGTGTCACACTGTCTTATAAGAGAAAATTTAAAGTGGTAAAAAGGCAAGTTAAATCTGTTGAGCTAGAGGTAGCTCAGAACTTAAAAGCACTTGCCTCCAAACCTGAAGACATGAGTTACATCTTTCATTTCAGAAATGTACACGATGAAAATACCAGACTCTCACAAGTTCTTATCTGACCTCCACTTATATACATACACACACACACACACACACACTAACACACACACTTTTTCTCTTTCATATACAATTTTTTTCTCTCATACACATACTCACACACACTCTTTCTCTGAAACACACATACACAAATATACACACATACACAGACACATATACACTTACAAACTCTCTCTCTCTCTCTTACACACAAACAGACACATACAGACACACACTTTTTCTCTTATACACACATACAAACACTCATACATACAGACACACAGATTCTCTCTCTCTCTCTCTCTCTCTCTCTCTCTCTCTCTCTCTTTCACACACACACACACACACACACACACACACACACACACACACACACACCACACACACACAAGTGTAAAAGCTTCTTGTAAAGGCCATGTTTATCAATGTGCTGGCTTTGTTGGACCGGTTAAACCACCAGGACATATTTTTCTCATTATACAACACTCCGGTGCCTCTTCCAGACCAGGGGAACTGAGGACAATAAGATTGGTGTCTGTATATCATCACCACACTTAGCAAATTAACCAATGCTAGTCATTTTTCTTTCTGTGACTGAATAATCTTAAAATTCATCCCCCCACTACAATCATATTTTCCTTAAGTTTTCTAGAAGGCAATAGATATTTTAGTAGTTATTATTAAATAAATTATGCAGAAAAGGAACTTTGGCGAGGGTTGTTTTCTTTTAAGTCGATGTACTAGCTTTCAATGGTGACATTGGACCATCTCTGTAGACTGAGACAGTGTGTCATGTTTGATGGTGGTCTCTCAGCAAAGCTGTTATATCAGCTAGAAGCTCCTCTCACATCCCCATTTGCACACACTGAAAGTATCATTTCAGCAAGTTTTTGATTTATGAGGGCAGAGCAAGGCTTCAAATGAACGGCAAGAATAAAATTCCTGGCCCAAGTCTCTTTCTGGTTTTAATATTGTGGAATTCATTTGACTATAAGGTTTTATTTTTTTCTTTCTGTAATTCCCCAAACTAACGTTTGTATAAAAGTCACCTGATCATGCAAGCATGGGACCATGGAGGAGAAAAAACAACTTCACATGTCCATCTGTTCTCCAAGGGATTGTGAGAATTGCTGACTCAAGGGGTGTTTTTAACCAGAAACACAAGTTCTCATTCCTAGCAAATAAAAACCAAAAATGTAACAGCGATTTTTTTTGCCCTGGCGTTCTTCATAGACCTTCTATAAAAATGTATAATTTGAACAAAAAGAATTTCTGCTCGGCACTTTTGCATCCTGGGTATCTTTGTTGGTAATAAGAATGGCATGGAGGCTTCTCTACTGTCTTTCATTAGAGTTCACTCCTTGCTTGAAGTGGGACCCCAGGCTTGATGAGCACCTAGTATGTTAATAGACAACTCAGTAGTGGCTATGCTGAATCATGTTATTTAATGCTGTTCATTCAAACAATGACAGAGGGCTTACTCCATTAATTTCTTCTGAGTAGTCAATAAAAAGAGAATGAACTTATTTAAAAAAATCTTGTTTCCACGGAGATGGTTTGATGACTAAGAGTACGTGATGCTCTTCCAGAAAATCAGGGTTTAATTTTCAGCATGCACATAGCAGCTTACGACTGTCTGCAACTCTGGTCTCAGGGAATCCAATGTCCTCACCAGGCACTCATATGGTACATGAACATGTAGGAAAAACACTGAAACATTTTAAAGCATAAAAGAAAAACTTCCATATATGTGTGAATCTCCCTTCACACAACAAACTCAGATTGCTTGTGAATTAAGAGCTGGGTCCTGCAGGAAAGGAACAGAAGTGGTTGTTAACCTTGAAGGTAGGGAAAGAAGAGAAATCAGACCTAGGAACAGATGTGTCTTGACAGAAATAGAATCCCCATTGAGCAGGTGTGTATCTATGCTGGGAAGTCGCATGGATGTTTCTTTGTTCACAAAAGGAATATAGATTTCTGGGGTGTAATTCAGGACACTTTCCTACAGAAGTCTTTGTGTCCAATACCCTTCTTACTACCTTGCTTTTATATCCTTTACTTTGTCCATATGAATGTATACATTTGATATTTAATTAGACACCGACTCTTGGATCAATGATCAAAGATTTTACCAGCTCGGCATATGTTTTCTTTACTCTGAGTTGGATTCTTACTTTTTTTTCATTAATATGTAATCAGTGTGCATATTAGTAAAGATAGTATGGTACTTTAACATGGCACCCTTGACTCTAGTGTCTCAGCTTCTTCCCCTTCACCCTGAATCTTCATCAAGTGTCTTGATGAAGCCACTTAGCTTATCGACTATCTATACAAGCAGTGGCTTTTGTTACCATTCTGGGATCATTCATGCAGAGATGCTTCCTCATCTACCTCACTTCCATTTATTAGCAAATGTGCTTGGCCTGATTGCTTAAACGTATTCTTCTTTTATCTACTCTCACTGCTCCTGTGTAAGTCCAAACATTTCATCTCAATTATATATTCCATTGCCTTCTACAGTATCTTTTGATATGTTTTCAAAAGTGATTTTAATTCTTAAATTTATTTGAGCTGTTGCATACACACCTTGAAAAAAATTATGCTATATACTAATGGGGTGTTTTGATACATCTTTAGTGTTTAATAGTAAGTATCTAATCTCATAAAACATATCTGTCTTACTGTTGTGGTTTGAATTTTAAAGAAATTATAGGCTTTGAGAGAGTAGCACAGGTAGAAGGTGTGGTTTTTCAAGAATTGGTGTGGCTTTGTTGAAGGAAGTTCATCACTAGGTAATGGATTTGAAGTCCCAGCAGATGAAGACAGAATTCTCAGCTTCTCCAGCACCACAACTGCCTGCATGCTGCCATGCTCCCCACCATAGCAATAATGGGCTATACTTCTGAACCTGTAAGCCAGGCTCCATCAAATGTCTCCCTTTAGAAGAGTTGCTATCGTCATGATGTCTCTTCACAGAAACAAGACTCTGAGACATTCATCAAACATTTATAATTTACTTATGATAAAAAAATTCCAAAATTCCTGTCAGGAGCCATCTCTGAAAGGCCAGCAGGTAACCTCCTGGAGATGTCCAACCATTTTGCATGGCCGAAGACAGTTGATCTCTGAGATACGAGGTCCCAAAAGACTTCATCCCAGGACTGTTTCTTGTAGCTGATATGCCTTTCCTGTCACTATTACATTGCTGCAGGATTGCTGAGTATCACTCTGCTCTACTGAGCAATTTCCTACAGATTAATATAAGGTTAAACTTTGATGAATTAATTAATGCTGCTCAGATGAATTCATAATTTCAAAAAATTTCTGCTTTGATTCAAATAATTTTAGGAAGATAAATGTAAGAGATGGCTTTATTTGTTTTGATCAAAAGAAGTAATAAGGTTAGAATCAAGAATAGACTATAACCATTCCTCCTAATAGTAAGGAAAAGCGACATATTCAGAGAAACAATAAGCTTTCCTATTACACTAAAAGGAGAAATAGATTTGGAACAAAGTTGTGGTTAAGGAAAAACATTTAGGTCCAAGGATGAACTCAGAGTTGTGCACTATGACAAGGCAAATATGTAAAAACTGTTGTTTTAAACTTGTAATGAGCTTGCAAAATGAAACACTACTTTGAAAACTTGTTTTTGATATCCTTCTGTTATTCTCCTTTTAGGTAACATTTTGTCTATGATATAATTTTCTAATGATCTTTTGTCTAAGAAGGTATGAAAAGGCTAAAGAAAGAAAATAAAGTTGGTGGCTTTGTAGGGAGGGGCTCTGTCCTTCTATACAAATGTATGTCTGGCTGGCTGGCTATACTCTTGTACACGTAATAGTTAAAAGACTTCAGCGTCACATGCTTGGCATTCTTGACAGTCCCAGATAATTAAGTTTTGTTCTGTTAATAGTATTGACCCTATAAATCACCCAGTCACTGTCATTAGGCCTCATCTGCTATTAGCATGACCCCAATTGCCAATACAGCTTCCCTGTCTGATGCCTTCCAGAGCTGGAACCCCTACGAATGCCAGGAAGGTCACCAGCAAATTCTGTTCATCTACATTTGCTGTTGACCAGTTTTGCAACATCACATACTTTCTTGCTGATATCCAACTCTAACTTAGTACGGTAGTCAATCTTCCCCACTCACACTACCCCACCTTCATGATGTTCAACTTCTGGGACATAAGCTTATTCAGATACCAAGTATAAGTGATCCAGGATGATATTCTTGAGGTATGAGTCACAGCAGGTTATTCTTAGTCATGTATTCTCTCTTTTACTCAAACTAAGTTCTTAGGTATTAGACATGATGTGAAACACCATGTAGAATCTGGCTGCATAGAAAAATTTGAGAGCTCAACATGCATACCTCCATACCCTTCTCTTCATCACCTGTATTGAGACAGTTCTGGTCTCAGAGTCTTCAAAAGCATTGTTTCTGTTGATCAGAATCACATTACTATCCATGGCAGTAACAAAATTACAGTTATGAATTAGCAACAAAGTAATTATGGTTGTGGGTCAAAACATGAATAACTATATCAAAGGGTTACAGCATTAGAAACTTGAAAACCACTGCCTTAGATAAACTTAATTAAATAAAATGTGTAAGGATTATAAAATAGTTATTGAATACATCTGGGAAGAAAACTACACTACTGATTCAAACATGAACAGATTTATTCTTTGCTTAGAGTTCTTTTTAACTCTAACAAAATTTCTTTAAGATTTATTGGAGCATAAATATCTAACAACTTTCACATTTAAAAGATTCAAAACTTACAAGTGAATGACCACTGAAACTTCTTTCCATACAAAACATGGGTTGTTTTAATCTCTGCTTTCTGTGGCTTCACCATCTACACATCCGAGAGCTCCCATCATTCCAATTTCTTAAAATAACACCTTGCTGTTAACTTTTGCATTTCTTCCAAGGTACTGATGGCTCTTGTATGAGTTGTGATGGATGTATTTAGTAGGCCTATGAAAAATAACCCGTCCTATCACTTTTCCCCTTACGTGGCATCCTGATACCATAGAATTACAGACCACTTAGGAATAGCTTGGTGAAAGTCAGATGCAAACACATTTGAGTAAACAATATGATCAAAGTACCTTTCAAAAGCTAAGATAGAAAGATAGCAGTGGTGTCTAACGTGGAAGCAGAAGGAGACATGGTAAACATCTTTCAAGGGCCAATAATGTTAACCCAAATTTCAGTCTTTCACAAGTCATGTGACCACGTTCCATTTCCTTCGAATTACCCAACATGTATGAAGTGTCAAGAGTTCAGAGCAACCCATCCTGAAGCCTCTTCAAAACGCAGTCAGCTCTGATTCAAAACTTCCCTTCCCTGCAGCTCAGCTCCAGACCCAGCACTTTGGAGAGAGGCTGCTACTTACAGAGAAGCCAAGATAAGTCTCACTGGGTTAGTGTGTTGTTAATGTGTTAGCCCTTCTCAGAAGTGATGAAACAGTGGGGAAAGCACCTTCAAGAGAAATGTATTCTAGAGGGTTATTTCTACAAGATGTATTAAGTCTGTAATGAACACTCTCCTTTCACAGAAGAAGAGTTGACTACCACTTGTCCAGGGCCGTTTCTGAAATTCCTCTGCACCCCACAACTCTTCCTGGGAGCAGACAAAAAAGCTAGCTGGAAGAGCAAAGGAGGTCAAAGTGGAGCATTGGAAGAAGGCAATTCTGACCAAGCCTAGCTCTGGAGGAAGTTCAGGGCAACATATTTTTGTTAACAGAACATTTTCAGACTAAGCTAGCCTAAAGGAGGAGATTTTTCCAATTGGAAAACATTTTCTACTTGAGACAACAGTGAAAGCAGAGCCTAAGTTATGTCTGTTGGTTGCTGAGTGCAAACCAGACTAGAAACTAGCAACTCTTGATTCTTCCCCAAATTTATAGTAAAAGGTAAGGGGTTCTTTATTTACATAGTGGGCACCTCTGTTCTCCAGCAGATTAGACCTAAAATAAAGCAATTGAAAGCCAGAGAAAAATCAAAGTTCTCAACAAAGACAGGATCCCTTTTAATTTCTCTCGCCTCCATGGTTTCAGAATGACTCAGGGAGACACTGTTGCCAATCACATCTTTAAAAATTTGATATTTGGTTCTTCATGAATATTTTGCATTTGTTTTACATTTTGTTACTGAATAATACTTTCTCAAAGGCTGGGGGGGGGGGTTCTCTTTATGCCTCCCTAAATTTTGTACCCAAGGCAAATGCTTCACCCATCTCAACACTGCCAGTTACTGTTTATTTTCATAAAAATATTTGTGTTTCTGCCATGATCAGAACTAAACTGATCTGTCTTTCTTCAGATATCAAAACAACGACATTGAAGTTTTAAAAGCATTTTATTTCCACTGAAAGAATTTAATTTGATCAGAGTGCTTTATTTTTCCTTTTGCATTATGTACATGTTTCTTCTTGTTCCCAAATACTGTTTTGCTACAGAGCTTAGCCTTTGTGTCTGCCTTTTAAGATGGGACAACAATGTCCTTCTCCTCATGTTTTAAAAGATGAGTCACTCACATCATGAACTTGGGGCAATTCCAACACCAGCACACGTTTGCCACATAAAAACAAAACGAAACAAAAGGGCATATGAATGTGCTAGGTCTCATTTTGAGGTACAGAGGCAGGAACTACTTAACCTTTGGCCACCCACAAGGGAATAAGGGGAGAAGTCTACAAAATGTATGTGGATTTTGTGTAAATCTGAGTTGAAAGAAAAATGAGGAAGGAGAAGAAAGGGAAGAAAGAGAAAAAAACCTGTTTGTAGACCTACAGATACCACAAAGTTTATTGTTTTCTGATTTGTCTTCGTGCTCTTAATTTTTTGTTTGTTTGTTTTCTGAGTAGGTAGTGCAGAGCTCTTTCATGAGAACCTGCTTTATACCAAGAATGTTAAAGAAAGAAGTTAGCTTTTCTTTTTCTATCTGCTACAAGTGTTTCAATTTTTTTTCTCAAGTTGTTCTCTGAGTAACTATGACTCATGTTAGTGAAAAAGTGCCCAAGACAGCAGACACTGTGCAGGCTGGACTCTGACAGGACTTCAGAATGACTAGCAAGTGGATTAGCTCCTTGTCTCATTTATTATAAATGATCTAGGCTCTGTGATGAGAAGGCAGGAAGATAGCCCGGTCTCTGCTGCTTATATTTCAGGCAGCATCTTAGAGGACAGGGCCCTTCACACAAGTTGCTCTGCATCAAATAAACATTTCTCCCCAGCACTAGAACAAAGCCGTAAGCAACTTCTGGTGGTTATAAAATCCTCTTAATTCAAAGCACCATGTTTATGCTTACTGCAGGAAAGACACAACCATTTTTGAAGGAACATGAAACTTAGTACCAGCTCCATCTGCCATCCGAATGGAATCTCACTTCCTGGCAAATGATGCTACATTTTGATCTGACTCTACACAGTCCAGTTACCTGTGGTCTTTGGTGGCCTGAAAGGCAAATGAGGAACCCTAGTCACAGATACTTTCTGTTACAAATTGTCCACCATCTGAACATGGGACTGTGTGTGAGATCCCGTCCACTGTGTCTAACCTGCCTATGGCACATGTGCTAACCTCTCATGGGGCAGTCAGCAGCTGTCGGTGCACCAGATTCACTGCTGCAGAAGCCACAGTTCATATGACCTTCATTTAGCAAAGGGCAAGAGTGGAGACATTAGTGACTCGGCGATGCCTCAGAGAGGCCACAATAGGCTTCCTTTACAGGAAATGATAGAATTTCTCCTCCACTAAACAGGAAGATGAAAATATCGTGTACTGTGACTTCTAAGATCTGGGGAAAGACAAAACATTCAGCCATGTAAAGAGGAGAGAGAAAAAACCTGCTTTGGTGTCACCACGCTCAGCCTATAAAGCAGAGGACCACAGTGCACATTAAGTGACTAAGATGGGGAGGCAGCACAGTCGGCACTGAAACATCTTCTGACTGATGGCAGCATGCGCTGAACCAACAAGAGCACTGCCAAGGCAGGATTCCCCCAACCAGTGACACTGAGCTGTTTATAACTAAAAAGCGAATGAACGCTTCATGAATTCAGAAAAAAAAATTGGATGAAGAAATTATAAAACATTAATACAGAGGCTGAGTCTGCCAATGAAAGCTGCCGTCTTACTCCTAATGAGTTGAAGAACTTGATTAAAGAGAAACTGCTCACATCCAATGAATTTCTTCAATTATTAACTAATCATTATCAGTTAATTACTATTAACTAACTAATAATTAGCTGATCGTTATAATTATTACTCATTATTACTAATTGTAATTGGTTATTGTGGTTAATCTCTTGCTGTGCCTAACTTCTAGATTAAATACTATCAGACATTTGTGCGTACAAGAGGAAGAAGACTGGCATGTAATGGAGCCAGGACTAGCCAGAGTGTCCAGCATCCTTTCAGTGTGCGTGTTGATTGTGTGGATGGGCTGGAGGTTGTGCTAGAGTATCCCTAGTAAGGAAAGACTGCTATAAACACAAAACTCCTGAAGATTAAACAAAGCACAAACCATATTTAAATCTGCTTTTAAAAAAAAACAACAGCATTGTTTTGAAAATAAATAATTATAGGCTGCCTCTTGTAAGTGGATAAATATAAATTTGGATTGTGGCAATGTAAACTTGGTTTTGTTAGTACATCTCATTATCATTTTGGGGGCTTTTTTATAAATACATTTTGTGTGTAAAACTGGGTCTTTGGATTTGATAGTTGAAGTAAGAATTGAGAGAAGCTCAGGATGTGTAGGAGGGGACTGTGAAGATTAAGGCAATAATGATGTCCGCATGCCTCCCTTCCCAGCCATGCTGCAGTCTGGGAGCATGATACTGCACCACTCCCTGGAGTGGGGCTGGATGGAGAGAGGCATACACAAGGGAAAGCGGAAAAGCTGAGTGTGCAGGCTTTATAAAGTGTGTCCACATATGTGTGGATGTATGGATTTTATCTTATTCATGACACCATGTGTCAATTCACATAGTCCATAATTCGATAATAAAGACTTAACACTAAATAAAACATTATATTCATTTTTTTTATTATGACTCTGAAATTTTGGAAAGGAAAAAAAAAACATGAATCTTGTAAACAAATGTTGCTAAGGAGATAGGAGGCTTAAATGACTAAATTGTGACCAGTGTTTAAACTTAACCACTCTGAAACTTATTTTATAAGGTTAAGCCAAAATCTTATGGACTTTTAGAGTCTTTAGGTTTCTTTCTAGGACAAGTTTCTACAGATGGAGGAGACTGCACTCTATTTCTATTGTGAGGTACTGTGCTACTGGAGGGAATTCTGCCTTATTTTAAAATGGAAGTATCCATGTCTGCATGTGTGTGTTTGTGTTTAGACATAGTTGGTAGAATGTAAAAATGCTTAAGCAAACTATAAGCATACTTAAACTTCTACACAAAAACATTTTTATAAACCTATGCTCCATAATGACTTTCATTATATGTATACAAAATAACATGTAAATAAGTACAATCTAAGGCACAGATTACTTACTAAAAATTCTATATATAGTGCAATGATTTATTAATTCACCTGTTTAACAAATATAAGGTACATATATATATATATACACATTTCAACAAACATTTGTTAATGACCAACTTTAGTCATGAACACTGTTTGGAGATTAGAGAAACAAAAACATATGATCTACATATACCGAACCTGTAGAATCATCTTCAGTACTTGAGGGAGGACCTCATGGTATCACTACACATTTCCAAGTCCCAGGAGAGGCAACATGCACCAAGAGAAATGAGCTTAAGAGAGCACACTGCATCCCACTCTTCTTTAGGTTGGTGCTCAGTGAGATGAAGAATTGGACAATCCTGCAGTGCAGAGCCCAATGTAAAAGAACAGAAAGAACAGCCTCTTAGTAAAAAAGAAAATGCTACTTGATCACGTGTTTCATCATATCTATGCCTCTAATTACTTAGCTGCTCTCACAAATCTTGATCCTTATCAAGAGATCTAATCTAGATATCTATCTACCTATTTATCTATCCGTCTTTCTAGCTATCTTTCTGTCTGTCTTTGTTTTTCTTTTTCTGTATATAGTTGTGTGTATGCATGTATGTGTGTGTACAGGTGTGTGTGTGTATGTTTGTGTACAGGTATGTGTATGTATGTACAGGTGTGTGTGTACAAGTGTGTGTGCACAGGTGTGTATATGTGTGTGTATAAGTGTGTGTGTGTGTGTGTGTGTACAGTTGTAGGTGTGTGTACACAGGTTTGTGTATTTGTGTGTATGTGTGTATGTATGTGTATACATGGGTGTATGTATTTGTGTATATGTATGTATAGGTGTATGTAAGTGTGTATATGTGTGTATTTGTATGTATATGTATATCTAGCTGTGTGTGTATGTGTCTGTATCTATTAAACAGCTTTGAGCAGATACTATGACTCTTTGTCATTGGTATGATAAATATGCCACTCTATTCTTTATATGTTGACATCTTATTTTAAAGGATCTGGTTGTTTGCCCATCCACTTAAAAATAGTATACAATCTTTAGAACAAACCTCGCTGGCTTGGTAGCTATTTTGTTACTTTAAATTGTCTTATAGTTTTGGGAAATGACTGAAAACTATAATGATATTTTATTCAAAGAAGATATAAAAATTACATGTAAATCAATGAAAAGATACTCTACAACACTATTTATTAAGGAGCAACTAAAACTGATGAACTTCTCTTCAGAGCCATTGGAATGTATACTATCCCCAACGCAGGAACCCGCTAACTGTTCATTATGTGGAAAAGTTAGAGCCCCAGTAGACTGCTGGAGACAAATATACAATTGAGGAAAAAATACAATTGATTGGAGACAGGACCCTGATTATTGTGCAACCCAGATTCTGTTTCTAGGTGTGCATTAACCAAGGTATTGAAGAAGTGGTTTTCAATATTTGTAAAACAGTGCTTATAACGGTATCCTACACAATTAGCATTTGGCAAAAATGATTCTACTATGCTTTAATAAAAGTGCTAGCAGGTTGTAAGAATATACATATGTGTGTGTTTGTGTGAATACACATATATGTATGCATGTGTGTACATATATATAGACATATATGTATAATATAAATATATAATGGAATGCTATTTGTAGTTAGAACTGTGTATGTACTAAACATGAATGAACTTAAGGGCACTGTACTCAGCAAAACAAACCAAATACTAAGGACAGTCTCATTAGAGCAATTGTTCTTAACCCGTGGGTCACAACCCCATTTGGGGGTTGCCATCAGATATCCTGAGTATCAGATACTTACATTACAATTTGTAACAGAAGCAAAATCACAGTTATGGAAGTAGCAACAAAATAATTTTATGGTTGGAGGTCATCACAAGATGTGGAACTTTGACAAGGGTCACAGCATTAGGGAAGTTGAGAACTGCTGTCTTAGATGAAATATCGTGAACAAAGTCACAGACAGAAGATGGGGAAAAAAGTGCCCCCAAAGGTCCACCTCAGGATCTCCAATCTGGTTGCACCACATGCAGAGGACGCTATGCATCCTGTAGCATACGAAGCCTTTCTGGAGGAAGTGCATCACTTTGGGAGTTTGTGGCCTTGGACCACAACCGGTTCACTCCCTGGTTTTCCAGCATGGCTGAGTGTGTGGACTCTCAGCTCCTTGTCCTTGGTCTCACACCTTCCCCACTAAGATGAACACCTTTTTCTTCTGAAACCATAATTCCCAATAAATTACTCTGCCTAATGGAATTTAATCACAGTAACAAAAAAACTCACTAGTATGGGAAGCACAACAGTCACTGACAGTCTGATGGAGGAGGAACTCGGAGCTGTTGCTCCAGAGATGAAATGTTCTAACCTGTGATGGGAAGAAGGCTTAGAGAGCAACCGTCGTGATGGCTACAGATCCTGTGAATATTCTCAATCTTCTTCAACACCGCACTAAAACGGTACCGAAATTTTAAATTCTATGTTCTGTTTATCTCCAACACATTAATATATTTCCGATCATACAAAACAATGATGGCCTATAAAATTGTAATAGTTAAGATATGCACATGGATTTATCACAGCTAAACCTGATGATGGTACACTGGAGATGACTTTAAGCTGCACACTAGAGAAATCTGAATTAAATATGGGGTTCTTGTAATGTTTAAATGTTTAAACATTACAATATTAATTAAAATGCATCATGCTAATATATGATATTAAAATTACTTCAAAATGCATCATTGGACGGTACAACTATTCTGCAGTTTCTCTGCAAGTCTAAAATTTTTTTCATGATAAACTTTCCTTTTTAATAGTGCAAACCAACTCTTAGATAAAACAATTGCAGACCAAACTAAGTCAACATTTGAAGCTGTAAGATAGTAACTACTGTTCTTAGAAAAGAAATTTAAAATATGCACAGATGCCTCTGTAATGAGAATTCACACACAAGGAAACTTAAAAAAAAACTATAACCATTAAATCATGACAAATAATTCAAGTAAAATGTGTATATACGTGTTTATATAACTTTGGTATTCAGTCTTGACATTTTATTTATGTTATCACTGGTCTAAACTACAGACTTATATTCCTTGTTAATTTTCATTGTTTTTCTTTTAGAGTTTAAGAGATAGACAGACAGACAGACAGATATATTGATAGGCAGAACAATAGAGAGATGATAGATGGGTGAATATATGACAGATACATGGTAGATAGATGATGGATACAGAGATGGCAGATAGATAAATGATTGATAGACAGACAAACAGATAGATAGATAGATAGATAGATAGATAGATAGATAGATAGATAGATACTTTTTTCTTTAGTGTTCTATTCTGTGAAAATACAATTTCCATAGTGATACAATTTATTATGCCACTATACAGTTTCTATATGTAAATTTTGCTTTATTATTTGTGTATTTAATCTAGATAGTAATGTAGTGTAATGACCAAGAAAAGACTCTGTCCATTTCTAAACCCTAACATCTTTGGCCAGCCTGGGAGACAATAAGCTACAATGCAGTAAGTAATATTTTTTGTTACACAAATAGAAATTTCTAACTAAATAATTGTGTAAAGAATATCTAAATGCTCCAAAGCCTTGATTGTTGGTTTTGATATGTCTGCATGTTTATTCTTTTCATAATGTTTTCATAAATATTTCAAGAACTGAATTTGTATTATTTTACCTCTTTTTTTCTACAAAAAACAATCAGCATTCTGAATAGTCTTAATAAGTATTCCCAATATGTGTCAATGTCTTTCATTTTTCCATCTGGTGTCCTTCTACTATACTACGTGTAATTTTGGCATATTCATTTTTTTCCTACTATAATATTGTACCAATTTAATTTCTCCAGGTTTATTACATATTTTTAATCTTTTAGAATTTATTTAATGCTATTCTTATCTTTAAGCAACTTTGGTTCTCCATATATATATAATTGTCAATTTTAAAAAAAGTATTTCCACAGGAATTGTGTGTATGAGTGTGTGTGGTTTTTCTGTGAGTGAGTGTGAGAATATGTGTATATGTATGTAATGGTGTATAAGTGTGTGCTGGTGTGAGTGTTGTTTATTGAGTGTATATGTATATAAGTGTGTATGTGGTCCTGTGTGTATAAATGTGTGTGTGTACATGTGTGTAAGTGTGGTGGATTACTGTGTGTGAGTGTGTATGAGTTTGTGATTATGGGATTATATGTAAGTATGTGAGTTTTTGATTGTGTGAGTGTCATGACTATGTGTAAGTGTGTGTGTGTGTGTGTGTGTGTGTGTGTGTGCGTGTGTGTGTGTGTGTGGGTTTGTTACAGACCTAGCTTGCATGTTGACCTCAAGAGTTGAAGAGTTGTCTACTTTGTATCTTGTGGCAGAGCCTGTAACTGGCCAGAAGCTTGCCAATAGAGCAGTGAGTTCCAGACACCCACCTCTCTCCCTCCTTCCCTCCTTCCCTCCCTCCCTCCCTCCCTCCCTCCCTCTTTCTCTCTCTCTCTCTCTCTCTCTCTCTCTCTCTCTCTCTCTCTCTCTCTCTCTCTCTCTCTTCACATAGCTAAGTGTGTGCTCCTAAACACAGCTTTTTACATTGACTTTAATATGCATTCATGTCCTCAGACTTGCAAAACAATGTTTGCGTACTTTATGGACTGAGCAGTCTTCCAGTCCTGTATTGCAATTTGGAAATTTATTGAGATTTACAAAAATTTGAAAATTGTCTTCAGAAATGGATGCATCTTTCATTTTTTTATAGCAAGCATGTGCCTTTGTGAATCCATTTATGATCATGTATAGATTATATTGCATCCTTTGAGACTTTCTTGGTAAGCATATATGTGCAGTTTGGTAGATTCCTGTGTCTCTGTAAGTTAGATCTTATGTAGTTTCCTGGTATTGATGTTGTGTTCCACCGTGACCTCATGCTGGGTCTCTATTATTTTCATATCGTCTTGAGTTGCACCTCCAGAGTTTCTGGTTCTCTCTAGTATGTCCCCAAGCTGGGTATCTTGTCCTCTGAGACTGTTAATAATGGGATGTCACTCTTCACATTACACTGCATCATCCAGGATGTGCTCTGCAGCATTTTACAGTAATGAAGATGCCTTCGTTTATGCATTTTAAAATAGTTTTATCTTCAAATATGAAATCGGTGCAGACATTTAATGACTGCTTATTCATATCCCAAATTCTTTCTTCTGGTGTTGCCATGCAAGTGTTAGTAAACAATGTTTAAAAATCTACTGACATCAAAATTTCCTTTTGCCTGTTATATGAAATACTCACTGACTTATTTATTTTATATTTCCTATTATATACTTCTATTAAAACTATACGCTTAATTTATTCAATCACATAATTTATATTGGGCATCAGCCTGGATTATAGGACACATTAACCGTATATGAGAAACATTACCCAACAACAGTGGCTAAAATTTCCAATTCATCACTTTCAGCTGATTACTTCATGTGTCTTCATTTCTACCTCTTATTCTATTTCTACAACAAAGCACAAGCCAGGTCAACTTTCTGAGTGTTGCAACACGTTCTGGTGGAGATACACTTAGATACTGTTTCTGCTTCTCCAGTGTTTTGCTGAATAAAATTAATTGATATTTTTTTAAGGGATCTTAGAATGTGGAGTTCCTGAGAAGCAGAGCGATATTTTTCTTCATTATTTCCTTCTTCCCTTCTCTCCCTGCAATTTTTCTTCCCCAGTTCTTACCCTCCCTTGCTCCTTGCTTTCTGTTCTTTCCTTCCTTTATTCTCAATGGAATGAGAAATTTGCCCTGCAGTGGTCTAACCTAGTCCCTAACTTCTGACCTTCAGTTCCTGTTGTGGTGGGAGCACACAGACTCGTGGGTCTGTAGTCTGTGTCCAACCAATACATAGAGATCAAAGGAACAGGATCAGTTTACAAATATCTGAACTATCCACAGCAAATGGGTTTGGAAAACCATAAATGACTTTATTAAGCAAAGCTTAATGACAAGTGTCTATGTGTCATAGCTTCTCATTATTCTCGGTCATAGGAAAATAAAGTAAATGAAAATTCAGTTTAAACTTTCAAAGACAGGGTAGATTTCCAAGGAAGTTGCACATGTAATCAGTTTGTTGATAAGATGAAGGGTAATAATACAGTTAGAAGAAAATTGGTAGACATTCCTTGCAGTGACTATGGAATTTAGTAAGGCTACCCAGGAAGCTGGACATTTACTCTGCTGGGTATAATTTTTGTTACTAAGACCTTGTGTGAGGAGCTATATTGATTTCCACCTGTTGCTTGGCTTGGGCACTTACATACACAGATCATCACATCTTTAGTATTCTTTTGTCCATCTGTGTACTCTTTTGCTTGTGAATATATGTCTTTAAATTCACCAAAATGTAGTGATCACCTACAATGGGCCTCTGTTTGGTTCAACAGGAAGTATGTCGAACTGGGTCACTGACCTGATCACATTTATTCTGTCTGACAAGACACTTCTATGAACCAAAAATCTCTGGGGCAATTAATAGTCACAGGACAAACTTACATTCAACCTAAACTTAAAAGTGACTGCCTAAGTGTATTGTACAGACTGGAAGGAAGGTCTGGGAAACTAGTACTGAAGTTTAAGGAACGTGTGGGGTAAGAGAAGAAACAGAGGTTATAGCAGAGGGATCGGCATAGATAAAGCTCCCCCAACAGAAGCCCATTGCAAGAGGGTGAAAAAGAGAGGGAAATGTTAAGAGACACCATTGCCACCTGATGCTGAAGGATAAAGAAGAGCTTGTTCCAGTTTCAATGGCCTTGTGTGAATTTCCCTTTTCAACACAGTAGGGAGCTCAGAAGGTGATGAACATAAGAAGAGACAACTAATTGCACGATAGCTGCAGTTTGCCACAAGCATTTAGTGTTTCCAGGCTTCCATAGCCTACAGCCAGCAGCATGTGTTGAGTTTCCTCTTTCTGCCTTTTGCAATGGCTATGGACCTACTGAGACACTCAGCGATGCATAACCCGTAGTTTCAACCTGTTGACATGTCCGTGAGTGCTTTCCATATACAACTTAATATTTTCACCATTCTTCTAGGTTAAGATCTACCAAGGTCTCTGAGGTACAAGCATGGTTCACAGGAACTGAACACCTTACCTAACTTGTCTGATGCCACTTTGTTCACACGTACTTGATCTTTCTTAATATTTCCGAACGGATGTCACCTTAGATGTGTGGAAGCAAACATTCTACCTTAAACTGGGCTGATATTTAAAACTTCCTACATGACATGTGATTTTTCAGTTTCTGAATTTTTCTAGTTTGTTTTACATAAAAGATAGAGAGGGCCAATTGTCTGGTTGATACAATCTCATATGCATCTTTATTTTAATGAAATTATTGAATATTTTAGGGACATTAGGGCTTATAATAAAGCATCTCATGACAAAGTATAAGCATCTCTCAGAACCATCCCGATATATTTTGAGTCATAAAATGTTGAGATGACCATGTAGTTATAACGTTTTAATTTACATATACTTCAAATGTCAATAGGTAAGACAGGGTTCTGTTGCATTTGCTGTTCCCAAAATAGCATTCTATTTTAACTGTACTGAAAACACACGGTATCTCTATCCTCACATGGTATTTGTAACAGTTACACATTTGTGAATGTAATTTAGACCACAACTTTTGATCTGTGCTATTTTAATGCATTTTATTTCCATTCACCTTATAGAGAGAATGTGTTTTTTTTTCCCAAAATGGAAAACAATGTGGTATTAAAAATATGGAGCCACTAGTTTAATGCAGATTAATTTTTTAGCAAGAGTTCCTATGCACTAGGCAGATAGTTCCCACATCCCATTGTGATTGACAAGCCTGACATATGGAATAGTTCACAAATTCCCAGGTGACTGACAGATGGAGAATAGAAAGGCGGATAAAGTTGCCTAGAGAGCTGAGGATGATTTCATATTCAGCGGTTTTGATCAAAAGGATTCCAGATCTCACACTAAATTTAGCACCGCTGGTAATTAGTGCGTGATTTATTCAGCCCTTTCATTTGCTGCTTGACAAATGGAAAACAAGCACAAAATTAAAAATAAGTTTTATTTCCAGCATTTCGGATATTTAAAATGTGTGTGTCTTTGTTTGCACATAAATTAACATGAGATGGATTTATAGTGAGACTAAGTCCTGAAACGGAGGAGCAAGCAATAATAAGTGTTTGTGTGTCGTGCGGGCAGAACAGGTGTTTGAATTAAGAAATACTGATATGTTTAGCAGCATGGCTCCACCTTTAGCTTTGGGAGGTGATGCTTTCCTAAATTTAGAGTAGTCTTCCCACAATCTAAAGGATTTTTTTTCATAAGCTTCCAACATAGGTGACCATCTGTATGACAATATTAATGTTTTGCAGCCTAATAACATAAAACCTTAAACACCCTATCTGGCTATTTGTTGTTTGTTTTTTGTTTTATGCATTACTCGGGGCTATGTTTGCTCTTTGCATTTGGGGTACCCATGGCAAAGGACCCCTAACTCTTTCATGTTTCCCCTCTCACATTTAAAACTGGGTTTTCAAACTTTTTTCTTGATATTTTTCCAGCTAGTCTGTGCAAAATCTGCTTCCTCTTCTATCTCATGGAACCACAAGATGAACTCAACATATAGACAGTAGACAGAGACCTTCTGTTGTGTTACTGGACCCCATCACATCTACAAGGGAGAAAGGCGGGACTACAAATAGCCCCTCCCAGGAAGCCAGAGAGGCAGGGCATTTGGAAGAACAATGACAAAGGAGCAATGAATGAATTGAGTGAGCTACTCTCACTCTCATTGGCAAGAGTAAGAATCATCATGTTAGGAAGACCCTGTGATTTCTGAGTAGATGTATCTGTCTACCTCCTTTCAGAAACCCTACTGGAACTAATAGAGATGCTTAGATAGATGAATGAATTCTCAAAACACATGAAAACCCAGGAAGGTGTCTCTGAGCAGGGGACCTCAGCATTCTTCTTTGCACAGACCCGGCTCCTCCTAGAGGTAGTTTGATATCAACAGCAAACCTGGGCAACTGTCTGCTGGTGCTGAGCCAGGAGGAAGGTCCCTGAGACTTGGGACTGGGAGGGCAGATGTTTGGGATGCTTATGGGTTTTCTTATTTGATTTGTATTCCAGGTCTGACATTCAACTTTATTTGTATTCGTTATTCACAGTGGGAACCAGAATGGTTTCTAAAATAGCATAAAATCCACTTAAATTATAATGGAAAGAATCGTGAGCAATGTGACGCTTTAATTACTGTTAAGCTAACCTTGGGATATGGGAAATGTCAATTTTCATTGGCCACATGAAGGCTGAGCCCAGGATTTAGCCTGCAGATATGCGTAACCAGTAGGGGTGCAGCTCATGGGCACAGCCTGCCTGAAGAACTCCCACAGTGCTTCAAATCTGCCTCTGCCTCCTCCACACACACCCTGGGGCACTATCACCTTTTTATTAGTATTTTCTTCCTCCTCCAAAATGATCTCCCTAACTCTCAGCAGCAGCTGAAAGACATTTCTCTGGTGAATGGCTTCAGGTAGGTCATGCAGGGATGGGAGGGGGTGTTGCTGTTGTTTGTTTTGATGGGGTGGTACACTTACCCAGACAAGGACAGGAGAGTTCGCAGGCAAAGGTCTCTCTTTGCTACTTTTCCTTTTTCCTTCTTAAAGCCATTAGCCCAAGTGCCAACTGACTCGATGTCTTCTCTTCCACATGCATGTTTCATACTTCTGAACAATCATCAACCAGAAATTCTCTACCTCTGAGGCACCATCTTTTCAAAGCACAAAGCAACTTGGAAAGATCACCCAAATAGCCAGATTCAAGAGCAGGGCGGTGTGTGGTACCTCATATGAACTTATGTGAACCCTAAGTCTGTCGGAATTAAAAGACAATGGTGCAGGTGAAGTTGCTTAGACACAAAATTATACTATGTGAGATGACATAACACACCAATGCTTCAATAGTGAGATGTTTCCTTCTTTGTTTAGTTTTGAGTATTTGTTTGCTTGTTTTTTCATTTGTTTTATTTTAGGGGCAGGATGTAAGGATGGAGGACACATACTGAGGGACAGGGACATGAGTGGAATTGGTGTGAATGATGTGGAATTCTCAAGGGATCAATGGAAAGTTAAAGAAAAATGTAACAAAAGCCCACTCTGAGTTTTGATTTATTTCAACTATGCACATCTAATCCACATATTAGCAGTGAGAAACACACATGCACGTATGCACTTTTATCGGTTAATTGACATATACAAACAAACACCAGTGCATCTCCTTGTATAGACATTATTTATTACATGGTTTCCTCCCAATGAGTCTAAAAATCACTGCAATTAAACTTATTTTCTATTTGGGCAAATTTACCAGAAGACATCCTGAGCACATTATTCCATTGCTGTCATCAAAGAACTATTCCCTGCCCTCCAAGCCCATTACAAACATTTATTACCTCATCTCTAGAGAACTGTGCTATGAGATAAAGAGGGAATGTGTTTCCAATGAAGACCAGACTTATAATGAAAATGGGATGTAGCCTGATGGAAGCATGGAAGGATGGATAGACTCCCGTGGTAGTAAGACACACAAAACAACAACCGTGGAGAAGGAATATAGATCAGAGTAGCACACTCACCTAGCATTTATGAGGTCCTGGTTAAATCACAGTGACCTTATCAGCATCAGTGTGCCTAGAGAGCAAAGCCCTTTTTAAAATGAAAAAGAAAGTAGGACTTTAAAATATGTACATGACACTGCTACTGCTACGCCATATGTGCATAAACTCTTCTCCAAGTTCTCTGACTTCTGGAAAATGGTTATGTGCACCAGAGCAGAATGGGAATGAAAAGTCACACTTTCCCTTGCTAAGTGAGGGGCTCTGGCAAGGATGCAGGCACATCACACTGACCAGGCTCTCAGCCCACACTCATTTCCATTTGCAGTCAGCACCTCTTAAAACATGCTCTTCCGAAGAATTTGCTCATGACACAGGTCTGCACCAGAGCCACTCCCAGATAAATGAAAGATGAAGAAGAGGAGACAATGGGCAGTTATCACAGGCATCCGTTTCCTGACACTACTCAACTGAGGAAAATAATGTATGCATTTAGAGGATAGACTGTGTGAAGGAAGATATAGCATAGAGTCAAGCAGGGGATACACAAAGGTAGATGTCACTGTGTGTGTGTGTGTGTGTGTGTGTTTGTGTGTGTGTGTGCATGCGTGCTTGTGCATCTGTGTGCATGTGTGTGCATATTTGTGCATGTGTGTGTCTGTGCAATACTTACATACATTCAACCATCACATGATACCCTACAAGTCTGCATCATTCTGTGTGTCAGTTAAATATGTAACCACTACAGAATTCTGCAAGAGACCAAATAGAACCTTAAAAACTATTGGCTTTTCAAAAGATCTTAATAAATACACATTTCACTTTTTCCCAATTTAGACCATGAATCTTGTAAATAGAAAACATAAATGAAAGAGAAACTGAAAAAGAAAAAAGGGAGACAGCTGAGGACTTGGACACCTGAGTATATTAGTTAATTTTGCATTATTGTGACAAAAAAATCGCCTAATAAAAATCAGAGGATAGAGCAAAGGTTCCCTTTCTGTTGATTCTTTGGAGAAGTTTAATTCACTATGGGTAGGAGGTATGGTGGTATCATTTCTTCCCTTCAAGGGAGTAGGTGTATGAGGTATTTGGTTTTCAAAAACAGAGGAAGTAGGAATGAAACTAGAAATGAATATCGTTATCCAAAAGCCCATCATCGACAACCTTCCTCTGCCATCCCAGATACATTTTCTAATGGCCCAAAGTCTTCAAAACAATATTCCAAATATGTAATATGAGCCCATGGCTGATGTCAGGGGTTTCAAAGTATAGCACACAGTGATTATTCCCACAGGCTTTTGTTCTGGTACTTAAAACTGCAGAAAAACTGGGGGAAAAGCAGAAAAAAAAAAAAACAGGTTAAATTTTTTAAATTCAAAAAGCAGAAGCCAACTGAAATAGCAAAATATACCCTGCCAATGCTAACTACCCTAATGAAACAGCTTGAAAATGGTTAGTCTCAATGGCACCCAGAGGGAATTTCATAACTGGGAAGACAGAGGTGAAAGGATCAGAAGTTTACAGGCATTCTAGACTGTAAGAGTCCCAGTTTTTTGTTTTCAAGTTGTTTTATTTGTGTGTGTTTGCATGTGTATGTGTTTGTTTATGTGTGTGTTTTTAGTGTGTTATATATATATTCACACACATATATATGTATATATATATGTATATATTAACTGCTAAGGCATACATATATGGCTTAGCGTTTAGTAGATATCTACATATCTACATATGCGTATATACATATACACATATATATATAAACTGCTAAGACATGTATATACATATATATTTGGCTTAGCAGTTTAGTAGATATAGCAACATATATACATATATATCTACATATACATATATACATACATGCATATATACACATATACATGCATGTATGCACAAATGTGTTTATATATGTACACACACACACACACACACACACACACACACACACACACAGACAAGCATATGGCTTTGGCTCAGGTTCAGTTCCCAGCATCCATCCTAGGTAGTTTAAATCATCTATACCTCCAGATCCAGGTTATCCAGCAACATCTTCTAGCATCTTCATTGGCATCTCGGTTCTGGTTCTGGTTCTGGTTCAAGGGCAGCACTCACATGCTGTTAACACACATACACATCAATAAATAATAAAACATTTTAAAGGATAAACAAAATAACTTACTAATTTATCAAACACTATCTGCTCAGCTTTCCTACCCACAGAAATAAAAGTGTCATGACTCTCTTGAGATATGCAAGCTTAGTGTGGTGCTCAGGATTCTACCTGATAGGTCACTGTGGGCTAACTGAATCCCAGTGCTTGGTGTGAAAGAGAAGGACGCATAGGAAACTCTGTAAGTCTCTTCTCACAGATCACCTCCATGACAGAAGATACTGTGGCAAGAAGAATTTAGATTTCCCTCCACATCCTACTTGACTGTTGTCATGGAGACACAGTGGAGAGTTAAATTGCCTTCCAATTCAGCAAAACAACAGAGAGCTGACCTCCCAGCCAACCTCGCCCTATATGCAATCAGGCGGCCTCAAAGGAGGAGCCTAAACTCAATATTTCCAATAACTGTTATAAAATGTTCTCCATCACAAGTCAACAAAAAGTGCATAGACCAACCGAACTTCCTCTGGACACCCCATATCTACCAAGAGAAGTAATGCCTCCCCACATTAGAAAAAAAAAGTCACAAAAATACAAATGCATCACTCAGTGCAAATATTTATCTTTTAATGTAAAACTCAAACATCTATTTTTTCAATTAAAAAGTCAAAACTAGCATCAAAATTCAGGAAGATAAATGAAATAGAGGTGCCCTATATGTAGATGAACATATGGTACAGTTGTCTCACAGGATGGTAAGAAATAATGTTGATCCAGTGCACAATTGTAAACACACATGGAACAGGAAAAGAGACAGTCGTGCAGTGCAATAAAAGAAAGAGAAAAAAAAACCAAACAGGAACAAATGGAAGAGAAAAGGCAGAATTTGAAATGTTAGGCCTCAAAACGCAACTGACAACAGCTCTGCTTCTAGAGATTTAGGGCAAACATGTTGGGCACGGAATGGCCTCAGCCATCTGTCCCGGTTACAACTCAAATTGATAACCCACAGCAAAAGCAGGTGAAAGGAGACTAGAAGAATTTGTCACATTGAAAAGCGAAATGAATAAAGGTGGAAGGGTACCATCAGCGCAGGATGCCCATCTGGGGTACGGACAAGAACTCTGGTCTGCAATAGAGGACGAGTTGGGAAAGAAGTGGGAAGTGAGCGTGACTGGCCATCTTCATTGGCATCTCGGTTCTGGTTCTGAAATGTGGCTCGAAGGCTCTTGCACTGCCGTAGTTTGCAGTGATCAAAATGTTTCTCATGAAAATGACTGCCATTGTCAAAGGTGCATCCTCACCACTAGGCATGTTTCACTCCCCCTCAGAGCCAGTCTTTTTGTCACGGTGTTGCTGGTTCTGGAGAGCAAGGTTCTGCAAGTTATAGAACAACAGCAGACCTACAGCACACTTGGACGTCTACAATAAAACATGGGACATATGGATGGTAAGGTGACTCCATTACCGTCATCTCTGTGCCTCCAACCTTCATGGGGATATATGGTGATAGCAGGAGAGGTGATACATGCACACAAGAAAAAGCCACATAGTAAAAGTTGACTATTTTTTAATAAACCCATACCTTACCCCTAACTAACTAAAATCAAAGTGTACATTTAAATGCATGGCACGAAAGATAAATTATTTATGGAAAATAAAGTAAAACTTTATGGTTTGATAGATATTTTATAGACCTGTTACCTGAATCACAAAATAATAAATAATTAGGGCTTCATAAATCTTTGAAATTGTCTGAGGAAGACTCTGATGAGAAAACTAAATTTAAAAGAAAATTGCCAATGGGAAGAAACCCTTTGAAAGCATATTTTTGAGGATAAACTCTTACCTGGGATAAGGCAAAGAATGTTCAGAACCTAATGACAAAAAAATAAATAAAAATAAAAAAACAAATGGTTCTTTAAGAAAATTAGAAAAAAAAAAGTCCTGAGCCGTTTCACTAAGGGAAACACCTGACTGGCAGCTGAAATCCATGGGAGAGGCAAGCATACCCCTAGCAGTTAGAAAATGTAAATCAGAACACACTGAGGTGTCAGCATGTGCAGTGTCAGGGATTAACCTCTTGTCATTGGTGAGAAGCAATCACAGCATAGCTGCCTCAGTTCATTGAGTCATCTATGTCTTAAAGAACTCCAAACCTCTCTCTCTCTCTCTCTCTCTCTCTCTCTCTCTCTCTCTCTCTCTCTCTCTCTCTCTCTCTCTGTTTCTCTCTTTCTCTCCCTCCCTCCCTCCCTCCCCCCCCCTCTCTCTCCTTTCTTCCCTCCCTCCCTCCCCCCTCTCTTTAAGTAGTATGAACAAAGCAGATAAAAACAAACACATAGACAATATTACATATATTTTCATTTTTCTCCACATTCAAGGATGCAAATTTCGTCTCACATGGTAACTGCTTATCTTTATAAAAGCTTTCGAATTATATACTTTGTTGGTCACAGAGTCCCTCGGAGTCTCCTATTGGCAATGTATGAGAGGACCAGTGTCCAGCTTCCTGTCAGCAAATGTTGCTACTATTTCATTTCTGGGAATATGCACAGTGAGACATTTCTGTATGTTCTTATTTACCATTTTCTAATCACTCTGTAAAACACTGAGGATATTTTTGCACTGAGTGACAAAAAATTATTTTATAGGTACCAGGGAAGTTGACCATAAGCAAGACTTGCACAATGACAGCACCAGTTAATGTGTCAACATGGATGAAGGAAATGTAACTGCTTACCCCTAGATGAAGAGCTACACACAACCAGAGGTTGACAAGAGAGGTGAGATCTGTTTCCTCCAGGTTGGGTCCCCTAATGGATTATTCAATCCCAATAATTTGTTGTCAAATCTCAAGTGATCATCCATAAACACGTATATGCACGAGCATCAGTAAATGATCCCTATGGGCTCTCTTTCTGTGTGTGCACGCGTGTGTGTATGTCTGTATGTGTGTACGAATCGTGAGAATAATAAAGTTTTTGAAAGGCCATGAGTTTGAGAGGAAGTAGAGAAGACACAGAAAGATTAGAACAGGCAAAAGGGGTGGTAATTGAGTTAATATATTTCTCAGGTATGATATTCTCACAAAACCTTTACATTAGAAAGTCCATGTTCCAGGCTGGAGAGATGGCTCAGTGGTTAAGAGCAGTGACTACTCTTCCAGAGGTCCTGAGTTCATTTCCCAGCAACCACATGATGGCTCACAACCATCTGTGATGGGATCTGATGCCGTCTTCTGGTGAATATGGAGTTAGCTACCATGCACTTCTATACAGAAAATAAAAATCCCCTTTCTTTGCATTTGTTGTACTTCTATTTATGTCAAATTCCCAAAATGACTCACAATGACAAAAGCAGACAGTAGGTCCATAAATTGGTTCCTGGCTATCACTGGATGATGCACAGGGTAAAAAGAAGAAGTCTTAGGTATAAAGCTTTGGGCAGATGGAATAACCTCTGTCTAGAGTGAGGCACAATCTGCCACAAAAGGACAGAATTATACAAGTACTATGCACTAATGTCACTATCTAGATCCTCACAACTATGCTACCCTTAGGAAAATTATAACCATCAAGACATATCATGTGAATCACACCCTGTTCTTCTCTGTACAATTTTGCAACTTCCAAGAATCTGTAGTTATTTCAAAGAAAAGGGCTAAACTACAAGAACAATTACTTTCGATGCATGAATACTATTCTAAGAAAGGCACTTGGTTATATAGAGCAGATATGAGAGTGATATTCTAAGCCTGTCTTTATAACAATGGCCCTATAATCAACATTGGCCCAACATTAACACCACGGGGGCACCTATTAAAATGAAAATCTTGGGGCCTGAGGTAACGATTCAGTTGTTAAACTGTCTGTTAACCAAGCATGCAGTTCTGAGTTTGAGTCTTCAGCACCCACATTAAAAAGCCAGATGTAAAGGTGCTTAAAATTCAAGTGCTGGAAAAGCAAAGACAGAAGGATTCATGAGACTCTTTGGTCAGACGGCCTCAGCAAAGTGGTGAGCTGCAGACTCAGTGAGATGCACACCATGCAGAGAGATTGGCAAAGGCACCCAACATAGGCACAATGGATTGATGCCCACATACACACATGGCAAGAAAGAGAGAAAAGAAAGGGAAAGGGAAGGGTGGAGGGAGCGGCAGGATAGATGGGAAGAGAGAGAGGGAGAAACCTGTAAATCCATACCTTCATTATTCTTCCGAATTGATGGGCCAGAAGCCCCAAGAACAGATTTAACCCCTTGAGCTTATCAACTTCACAGGGAAATACTGAAGTCACACTAAAGTCTGAGAACTGTAGGTTTGGGTCAGTGTACTCAAGTCTTAAGAGAAACCATGACTATAGCCTGCATACAGGTTGTATGCCCATCACATGCCTGAGCACATTCTCTCTTATAGGCAAAGGTAGCAGGAGTTATATAGACAGCATAGTAAACATGCTGTGGTCATTTGACAATGGCCACCAAAGACTCATATGTTTGAAAACCTGGTTACAGCTTGATGTGGCTGATTGGCAAGTGTCGGGAATTGTGGTTTTGTTGGGCTATATATGTCACTGGGGTGGGCTTTGAGGTTTTGGGTCACAGAAGTTTGGAAGAGTCATGCATGTCATTCCCGGGGTTCTCTTTGTGTCTTGCTTGTGATTTGGGTCGAGCTCTCAGATCTTTCCACTGCAGTCGTGAATTCTTCCCCCTCAAACTATATAAGCCCAGAACTTTTTCTCAGAAGCTGCCTTGGCCATGGTGTTTTTTCACAGTTATAGAAGAGTAAGACAGGTGCCCCAATGGCTTTATATCTCTGACTAGTTAAACATGGGCACTGTGCATTTATAACATTAAAGAGCTAATAGTCAGTAAAATCTGCCCAAAGTTATTTAAAGCTCAACAAAATTACTCACATGTCAAGATTTAAAGGGTCTTCTCATGATGCAAAATCAAAAGTAAACTTCTTTCCTGTTCAATGCAATGAATTTCTGTTCAATTGTATAGCTTGTGTGGAGCTTTCTATCGACACAATCTTACTTATTTCTGTAACAAGTCAATACTTATTCAATCCTCTTGATATTGAAAGCACCACTTGTTAACCAGTTTCCATGGGGAAGCTGGCAGATGTGCATACAGAATTGTCTCCACCTTTGGGTGTGTGGGGTTTGAGAGGAAGGACATGTTACCTGGGGATTCCTACGAGTTGTGAAACTCAAGAGTTAGTCAGACTTTCATTTTCCAAGCAGTGCTCTCTTCAGTTGCAGGGACTTAGACAAAAACAAGCTGAGCAAACTCATAGGAGAACTAACTAGCCAGCCGCTGGGCTTTTAGAATTTTAACATAAGTTGTCAAGTTTCTAACCACTTCTTGATTAGATGGCAATGAACACAAATCCAAAAGAGAATTGTGTGTGTAAGCATTTGTGTATTCATATATGTGCTTGTGTGCAAGTATTGTGTGTTTGTGTGTTTGTGCGTATGTGTTTGTATGTGTGCATTTGTTCGTATATGTTTGTGAGTGTGCATGCGTTTCCGTGTGTGTGTGTGTGTGTGTGTGTGTGTGTGTGTGTGTAATTAGACATATACAATAACTATGTTGCTACCTTGCAAAGGAGTGATGGTTTGCATCAAGAGTTAAAGCAACATCAATAAATGTTTACAACTCACTTCACATGGAAGACTCCTTAACAAAGGCCAGATTTTATGTCTCCTTTGCCAAGAACATAAGGAATTACATCCTAGCCAGAGGATGTAAAAAAACAGTGATCTCAGATGGGCCGGGAAAAATGAGGGGCGATGGTATAGAAACAATGGCTGGGCTATTTTTCCTTTTTAAAAAACGCCACACGATAATCCAATGTCTTTATTTTTTGTAAGTAAAGTCATAAAGAGATTAAACACATTTTTAATTACTATCAGGTTCTCGGTTCAAATGCTTTTAAATCAAATTCATGATACACAAATCTTCCAAGGGACAGAATAATGCGGATGGAGTGATGAGAAGGTGCAGCAGCGGCTGAGGGGGACGGCGGGAGGGAAGCAGGTTCTCTGAGAAAGCGGCGAGGATGGATTACTGCTCATGCACAGGGACCAAATCGAAAGCATGTCCTATTACACTGGGTGACAAACCTTCTCGGTGCATCTCCTCTCTGGGCAAGTGAAACTAAACTTGTTTAAATGGCATAACCCACATTCTGTCTGAAAGAAATTCACCGGGAAAAAAATAAAAAGAGGGCACGCCATGCCAAGTTTAGCTCTCCACTGAGAACGCACTGTAGTTTGTCAGTCTGACCAGATAAACGAGCCTGGTGTGAATCCAAACGCTGCATAATGAGAAATGCTACATTTCAGGATGGGACATTCTTTGCAAAATTGTGATAAGAGTTGGGGGCGGCCCATTGGGATATAATAATGGGATCCTACAAAGGCCAGAGAGAGGTAATGGAAAATATTCAGAGACAAATTAATGTATACCCAAAGGTTAAGAATGTCACATCCCAGTAACGACACTAGGAGTGGGTGAAGGTTAACACGCATAAATACGGAGGTGCAGAAAGTAATCGGGGCATGAGAGAGGGATGTGTGAGATACAGAACGCTACTTATCTGGTAAGGGGGGAGATTAGAAAAGGAATTCAAGTGTAAAACTACATATAGCAAAAGCAAAGATGAAAACTGAAGGGATATGGGAGAAAAGTTTAGGTAAATATCAAAACAGGTTTTGAAAGAACTCAGGGGCAAGAGGTCAGTAAGCGGACAACGGGAGGCGGAAAGGCAGAGATGGGTAATTTATTGACCAAAGAGGGCAATCGTAGAATTAAATGTATACTTTATTTTTTCAAACAAGAGAAAAAAAAAAAAGGATTTTCTGGACCTAGAAGGATTCAGCCACTCCTTAATGAAGTGCTATAGGTCCTCGCGGACCAGTGATTGAAGAGAGGAATATGAAAGAAAAAGATTCCCAATTGTGTTTTCTCTACTGAAAGGGTATCCGCTTAGCTGCAGAGAGGGCTCCGAGGTTGAGAGCACTTGCTATGCTTGCAGAAGACCCAGGCTGCACGTGCAGCACCATATTCCCAAACAACTGTAATTCCAATTTCAGGGAATCTGAATCTCTTTCATGGTCTTTACAAGTATCAGCATGCATGTCGTACATACCTGCACACTTGCAGGCAAACACACACATACACACGCACACATCAACCAATCAACTAATCAATCAATCAGAAGGTATTAGTGAGAACATATAAATATGTTTTGAGAAACTCACTTTCTATTTTTTAAATCTGTATGTATCCATACTGGCCTTGAACCAATGATATTCTTGCCTGTACTTCCCCAGAACTATGACTACTTGGGCACCGTCAAATCTTTCGTATTATATTCAGCTTATGTTTCTTATGTTTGAATTAAGATGTCTTCTTTGAAAAGAAAAATATATATGTGCATGCATGTATATTTTATTTGCATGTATAATAGACATACATACCATACCATATGAGATATATACACATTTGTATGTATACAAACATGCATACATATTCTCCATAAAAGATATCTACATATATATGTAGACTTATAAGTATATAGCTATATCCACAGGGAAACAGGTGTTGTAATAAATATTAAAAAAAGAAAGGTTTAACTCTTTACCAGTCCCTAGCCTCACTCCGCGGGCCCGATTTTAGTATGGAGCTGTGTGCACATCTGTCTCTCAGTCCTCGGGTCTCACCTTGTCCCCACAACTCTCTCCATTGGCAGTTTTACACCTCCTGTTTTCCACCTCTGTCCTGGGGTGTTTTTATCCCACATAAACACAACTCTACAGCCCAATAGCTTTACATACAGGTTTATGTATTCAATTCTCAATCCACAACCCTCTATACGAAAAGACTATATCAAATAGACAAAGATACAAACTGCCCTTCTATATGAAATACTAGACCTATAAAATCCTTAATGCTCATAGCTGTTTAATGCCAATTAAGCCCACCTTGATCTAGCTGATCTTTCTGGACGTTCATCTTGGACCTTCTCTTCCATCCATCTCCCTCCTCTGACCTCTCTCTCCACCTCCCTCCCCTGCCCAGTCACTGGCTTTCTTTTATTTTTGTAATTAAAATGGGAAGGTTCAGATGAAGTCAGCTCCTGAGTTCTTGACTAGCCAGCCCTTCTTGGGGAAGTGGAATTAACATTAAAATATGAAAAGCTTCAGGACAAGCAACAACAGACAGGAAAACAATCTGTATGTAGAATTTAAAGTGCATGACTTCAACTAGCTTGGACTCTCCTCTTCAACTCAATACACTCTAGAATGGCTGCTCAGTAGATCTTCAGGATATCTTCATCAAATCTCTGACACCAGTGCCCAGGAAACCCTGTAGAAGAGGAGTCAGAAAGGTGTACGAGCAAGAGGAGATTGAGAACACCAGGAGAACAAGGCTTTCTGAGTCAGTTGAGCAGGGTTCATATGAAGCAGCAGGCAGAGCGCCTACATGGGTCTGTACCTGGTCCTCTGTGAATACATTACAGCTTTCAGCTTAGTGTTTTTATATGACTCTGGGCTATGTGAAGAACTGGGTCTTTGACTCTTGCATCTATTCTTGGGTCTCTTTACTTCTGTTGAGTTGCCTTGTCTATCTCCAATGTGAATACTTTTATTTTATCATATTGTATTTTATTTGGTCCTATTTGATTGAGATCTTCTAGAAACCTATTCTTTTTCTAATGAGCAACAAAGAGAAAACAGACCCAGAAGACTTGAGGTGAGGAGAACCTGGGAGGAAGAACAGGGAGTAGAAACTGGGATCAGGATGTGTTATATGAGAAAAAAGGCCTGTTTCAAATAAAAGGGAGAAAAATCAAAAGAACAAAAGCCTGAGAAAGTTTATTCTCTCACTGAAATTCTCTGGGTTGCTGATTTTGTTAATATATATTTGTCAAAAAGATAATGGCGTACAGACATTGTTTTCTGTGGCTTGTAGGTTAGTTATCCCCCATTTCTATGAGTTTGGTCACACCGAACCTAACTGGTCATTGTACAGTTTAGTGTGAATTTAAATGGTGAGTTATTCAAATGAGCAATGTGGCTCATGGCACAGTCTCCTCTGTGTTCCCTGGCACCCAATGTTCCTCCTCATCTCTGCTGACCCTCATGGCTCATCCGTGATAATATAGTTGTTATGAAACCCTACTGATAAATGACATACATGTCCATCTATCATCATTCCCTTTAACTACTGAATGACCATCACTAACTCTCAAAAACATATCATACTTTTAAAACACATCTGTGCTCTGTTCAGTTAACTTAGAAGGTATTTAGTGAAAAACTCTGTGTGTGTGTGTGTGTGTGTGTGTGTGTCCACCATAATTCCAAGTTTACCAGTTGTGACTATACTGAGACCAAAGACAGTGGAGGAATGGTGTTTTGGTATATAGACACGCTTTTAAAGTTAATTAAATTGAAATGTAGACTTTTGTTGTATTTTGCACAAATGTTTATTTTTAAAAAATGTCCATTGATTGTCATCCTCAATCTCCTGTTCACAATCCCTAATTAGTGCCAAGCTAAAGGCTGCAGTTGAGACTAAAAATCAAAGAAATTATTAGCTTACTAAATAAGAAAAAACTATTGGTTGTGTTTAATATAATTATGAGAGTCTTGTAAGTTAGTGGGATGTAGCCTGGTTATACTACTTTAATATTTATAGTGTCACAATGTCATAAGAGAGACTAGGAAAGACCCTTAACCTCAAAGAACCCAAAGACCTAAGGTAAGTCTCTTCAACTCAGATTGTTTGAAGTCTAGGAACAACTTTTTAGATTAAAAGAGCCTTAATTATTTTCAGTAAAGTTCCTTAATATTCTTTCATAGCCCCATAGGATATATTCAGTCATACAGTTAGATTTTTAAATTTAGACAAATAGCTTCAAAGTTGCAAAACAACACAAGACAGAAAAACATTAAAAATTCATTAGCAAATTACTTAATGAGAGATATTTTTACAACCATAAATATCATAAAAGTTTGTTCTTAAATGTTCAGACCTCCCTTGTCATTCATATAAATAGTGCAAATGAACAGAAGCATAACTCTCAAATGACCCATAGGTGAGTCTAGAACTGTACAAGAAAGGAAACCTCGATCATCAAAATCAAGTCAGTTCTGTGGCTAATCCTGCCTTTTCTCTGCAGCCTGGGAGTGTTCACATGCCCCTGGAGTAGGAGAGGAAACAGAGTAACCAGGAACTAATTGGAATATCCCGAAACATCAACCAAGCCACTATGGAGCAAGCAGAGGATAGAGTAAGATAGACAACCTTGATTGCAGATTGAACATGTGCAGAACGTCAAGAAAACATGGGAGGATTTATAGACACTATTCTTCTTGAATTAAGGATTTATAGATACAGTGTGCAGAAACAGGGACCAATGATTGAACCATGAAGCATGGGACAGCAAAATAAAAGATATTTTTATATAAAAGGAAATAAGCAAAATGTAACCTTCCCCAGCATGCTTTACTCACAGTAGGTCAATGAAGTAGGAAAGAAGGTTGATCTAGGTGTGTGGAGCATGAAGGTGTGTCATGTGTCTGTTGAACAACAACTCAATATTCGGAAGGAAATGGAAAGGAAGCTACTCATTTTAATCAGTCTCCTTATATATTTAAGATAATTTCTTTGACCATTACTGGGCCACCAGGAAGTAGAAACAATTCCCATATGTTGGCTTAATACATTGCATTTAGTGTCTCACCGCTTACAGTTCTAGTGTGAGCCCTATAGCCTCATCCTGCTGCCCTTTGCCCTGACTCACAGAAGCTTCAATAATGGAGAAGGAGCCTAATCCAGTTGATGTTCGAATTTATGACCTGAGAGACAGGGAGAAGTGGGTCTGAGTACACAGGCCAGATATCAACTAAGAGGAGGTAAGGGTTAGCAGATGGGTTTGAATTCTCCCATACCGTTCAAGCAAGTCCTTGAACAAAATGTATAAAACTGAGATCAGTGATAAATTATTCTGAATTGTGTTCTGAATCACATTGCAAACCGTGAAATGTCCACGATGAGCACAGAACTAGTGTGAAGATTGAATAATTAAATTATTTATTTACTTAATTATTTGCTTTTGTTCTTACATGTTAGTTTCAATGCACGTAACTATTTTTTGGGTTAAATCTCTCTCTCTCTCTCTCTCTCTCTCTCTCTCTCTCTCTCTCTCTCTCTCTGTGTGTGTGTGTGTGTGTGTGTATGTGTGTATGTGTGTGTGTGCATGCGTGTGTGTGTGTGTGTGTAGTATAAGTATACATATATATGACAGTGATTTTTTTATGTTCTCCATACTTTATGTCCAATTTCAGAATTAAGGGATTAATGAAAAAGAAGCTATCATTTACCGAGATTTTTTTTTTCTTGTGGAGCAAATGAAATGGCAGGTGTTTTACTACCTTGAGGTCAAGAGCTTTAATCCAGTTACCCATGTTGCCCTCCTGGGAAAAACAAATGCCAAATAAAGTGACAACAAGCCTCCTTAGGTCAGCAGAGAATTGAGTTTGCAGGAGAAATCAGAGTTCTAGAGGAAGAGAGGACACCTGGAAGCAATTCACAGTCCACTGGCAACAGAAGGCAAACCTGAAGACCGAGGCCTGTGGGAACACTTGCAGGAAAGAAACCCCCTAGCAGATACCAAGCACAGACCATCATGGGAAATAAAAACGCAGAGCTGCAAGGGGCCTAGCCTAAATTTCTGCAGGAACCCTTTCTTTCTCATTGTGAGGATTGAGGGGAAAATCTACTAAAGGAGGGATTAAGCAACCACCTGACATCATCTAGAACTTTGACTTTGGAACACGGCCCTCCCCTTAAGGAAAACTAAACCAAACCAAACAACAAACAAACAAACAAAACAGATTTACAAAAATTGGTACTAGACACCCTCTGCCTATCTTCCTTTTGATCTGGGAGAGCACTGCCATATGCTTTAAGCTCTCTCAGTGTGTGATTCTCAGAGGCAGGGGCATTTGACAAATGAGTACAGTGTCAAAGAACACTTCAAAACCCCTGTACCATAATTTAATCGTGTGGTTCCTGTAGAGACCACAAGAGGTGAATCTGGAAGAACTGCCCCGGTAGACCTCATCTGAGGAGTCATTAGGAATCACTGAGACAACAGAGGGGTTGAAAAGAAACATCAGAGGACGCCTCAGCCTCTAAGGTTACATCTGCAGCAAGACATGAAGATCCTAAACGCTAGCCAAAAAAGCACGAGACCTAGCAGCAACATCCCATTTGTTCTACTTCCTTAAGTGCCAAACTATTAGGCTTTCAAAAAATATTATATAAAGCATGAGAAAAAAAAATGTCCAGCTGAAGAGACAAGTCAAAGGCGCTTATGGTACAGGATGGTATGTACGAAGGAGTGGATGACACAGCACAGAAAGGGTAACACTAAAGAACGTGTCAGTCGCCTTCGAGAAGTATTTTCCTGAGGCTTCCTAGCAGATGAAGAATCATACACCCTGCCAGGTGATCCCCAATGAACAGACAACCTTCGCTGATTGGCTAGAGTTACAGGCTTGTGCAGGCATGGTGTCTCCAGTGGGAAGAGTCACCCTGAACCAAGACATTTCCCTTATCAAGAATCAGGACACAGGCAAGAGGGGAGATTCAGCCCCTCTTTCCTATTTGCAGATCCAGTGGGAGGTATGGCAGGCTTGTTAGCACATCCTGTCCCTGTCTGGGCGGAGGAAGTGAGCTGGTGGACTGAAGAACACGCATTCCACAGAGCTGCCTCATGCTCCCTGAATCTCCAGAGCCCTCCCAATGGCAGTGCAGCCTGAGCCATCTCTGAGGTAGTCTAGTCAGGAGTTATAGAAACATGCAGCTAGTAGAAGGACCAGGAGCGGATGAGGGAGGAAAGAGCGGTGTATCACAGCCTCTGAAGCAGCAAAATGTCGCCACGAAAACGACACACTTCCTGAATATCTGGTATAGAGGACATAGTCTCTAGGACAGTGTCAAAAAGATGCCATTAACCAAAAGAAACAACATCAAGTCCAGGGATTGCATACACAATTGCCTTCCCCATTTAATGGAGAACAGCAGCCCTTGAAGAGATAACACCCCTCCAAATGGTGGATCCAAAAGTTAGTTGGAAATGCTGCAAGATTTAATCAGTCTAATATTTTCATAGGAGGGGAAATCTTGTCTTCCATACTAATCAGATCATTGAAACTGTGTGGGTTCAGTGTCATACCCATGGTATTACAGCCAATAGAGCTGACCTAGGATAAACTGGGGCATTGACCTATATTCTTTGTGACAGAGCTCACTGAAATTCATATAGAGGAGACATTTATAGCATTAACTGAGGTTACTAAAGAATAGCTGAAATTCCTTATTCTTCATGTAGAACCTTACATAGAGTTCCACGGTCAATGTTTCCTTGTGCCTTTGAAGTTTACATTACAGATAAAATAATTTTATTGTTTCCAAGGCAATTTTTCTTCAAGAAGAAATTCAGTTCCTACTATAATCTTTCTACTTGGACTTTCATGGGTAGTAGTACAGTATTCTCAATGACTCTCTAGTGTCCTGTATTTAAGCATGAATTTTATTCAGGAACACCTTAAATTTTGGAGACACTATATGAGCTGTTGGAGGAGATTTTGTTTATTTGTTTGTTTGTGTTGTGTTGTTTGTTTTTATCTTTTCCACCAAAAGGCACTATAAAGAGTAAAGGTGACACAGGTGGAACCTGGGTTCCTAATGCCTCTGTCATAGATACACTCACACAGGCCTTTATTTTCTGGGGTTATCTGGCTCTCCTAAAACTAGAGAAGCTGCTACTGTAATATTACCTGCTGAATGGCAAAGGAATGAGGATTTTGTCTTTGAGAGACCTGGATGGTCTCTGAAGAACAGATGAGCATAGTTGACTTGCTTTTGTTTTGTTTTGGAGTTTGTTGGATTTGTTGATGATGATGATGTTGTTCTTGATGTTTAATATTAAAAATAAAAGCTTGGAGACAGAGCTGGGCCACCCCCATCAGAATTCCTGGAGTGTCCGCAGTTGGCTGAATACCCAGAGAACCCTCTGGAGTGCTTTCCCTCCTAAGCCCACAAGTGAGTTCCCACTTCCTTTCAACTGACTATCAGGAAGAGACTACTGGGAACTGTCAGTTTCAGGTAGTGTGGTGGGGACTGAGAACAGACTGTTCTGGCCCAGAGACACAGCTGGGCCACCGCCATCAGGACTCACTGCCTGCCCATAGATCGCTGAGCACCCAAAAGAGCCTCAAGAGACTCTCCATCCTGATCCCACGGGTGAGAGTCTTCACTTCCTCCCCACTGGCTATATGGTAAGAGAATGCCAGAAACTCTTGGTTGGGGGGGTTGTTGCATGAATCATGGTGCTGAGAATGGACAGTTCTGGTATACATCTGTACCCAAAGCCAGAGCAGGCCCACCACCATCAGAACTCACAACCTACCCAGAGAGAGCTGAATACCCAGGAGCAATCTCCCTCCTGAGACCATGGACCCACAGACCCACAGAAGAGACAAGCACCAGACAGGAACAGCAGGATGACATAGCATCTCAGACAACAAGATAACAAGAGGCAAGTGCAAGAACATAAGCAACAGAAACCAAGACAACCTGGCTATGTCAGAACTCAGTTCTCACACCACAACAAGTAGTGGATATTCCAACACATCAGAAACACAAGATTTAGACTTAAAATCATACTTCATGATGATGATGGAGGTCCTTGAAAAAGCACATGAATAAGTCCCTTAGAGAATTACAGGAGAACCGGGAGAACACATGTAAACAAGTAGAAACCCTTAAAGAGGAAACAAAGAAATCACTTAAAGAGCTACAGGAAAACACAGCCAAACAGGTGAGGGAATTGAAAACAGAAATACAAACAAAAAAGAAATCACAAAAGAAGATTTTTTGTGATAGAACCCTGGAGATAGAAAACTTAGGAAAGAGATTAAGAGTCATAGAAGCAAGCATCACCAACAGAATACAAGAGATGGAAGCAAGAATCTCAGGAGTAGAAGATAACATAGAAAACACTGACACATCAGTCAGAGAAAATGCAAAACTCAAAAGCTCCTTACCCAAAACATTCAAGATATCCAGGACACAATGAGAAGACCAAACCTAAAGATAATATGTGTAGAACAGAAACTGAGAAATTATAGAAATCATTAGATCCTACTAAAAAAAGCCTATACTCAACCAAAGTGAAAAATCTAGAGGAAAAGGACAATTTTCTAGACAGATACCAGATACCAAAGTTAAATCTGGGTCAGATAAACCATCTAAAGTCCCATAACCCCTAAAGAAATGGAAGTGGTTATCAAAAGCCTCCCAGGGAAAAAATTCAAAAACCATATGGGTTCAGTGCAGAATTCTATCAGACCTTCATAGAAAAACTAATACTAATACTCACCAAATTATTCCACAAAATAAAAAGAGAAGGAAAACTACTCAACTCATTATTTAAAGCCAGATTTACACTAACTTCAGACCATTTTCCCTCATGAACATTGATGCAAAAATACTCAATATAATTCTTGCAAAGTGAATCCAAGAAATCATCAAAATGGTCATTCACTTTGATCTGGTAGGCTTCATCCTAGGGATGCAGGGATGCTTCAATGTACAGAAATTCATCAATGTTATCTACTATTTAAACAAACTCAAAGAAAAAAAAAACATGATCATTTCATAGATGCTGAGAAAGTGCTTGTCAAAATTCAACATCCCTTCATGTTAAAGGTCTTGGAAAGATCAGGAATTCAAGGCCCATACCTAAACATAGTAAAAGCAATATACAGCAAACCAATAGCCAACATCAAACTAAATGGTGAAAAACTTTAAGTAATCCCACTAAAATCAGGGACAAGACAAAGATTCTAACTCACTCCCTACCTATTCAATGTTGTAATCAAAGTCCTAGCCAGAGCAATTAGACTACAAAAAGTAAAAGGGATACAAATTGGAACGAAAGATGTCAAACTATCACTATTTGCAGTTGATATAATAGTAAACTTCAGTGACCCCAAAAATTCCAGCAGAAATCTCCTGAACGTGATAAACTATTTCAGCAAAGTGACTGGATATAAAATTAACTCAAACAAATCAGTAGCCTTCCTCTACTCAAAGCATGAACAGGCTGAGAAATAAATTAGGGAAATGACACCTTTCACAATAGTCACAAGCAATATGAAATACCTTGGTGTGACCCTAACCAAGCAAGTGAATATATTAGTATAACAAGAACTTCAAGTCTCTGAAGAAGGAAATTAAAGATTTCAGAAGATGGAAAAAAATCTCCTATGCTCATGGATTGGCAGGATCAACATAGTAAAAAAGGCCATCTTGCAAAAAGGAATCTACAAATTCATTGCAATCTCCATCAAAATCTCAACTCAATTCTTCATAGAATTAGAAAGAGCAATTTACAAATTCATTTGAATAACAAAAAAAGGACAACACAGGAGAGTGAAAACTATTTTTAACAAAAAAGAACTTCTAGGGGAATCTCTATTCCTAACCTCACGATGTATTACAGATGAATTATGATTTTAAAAAAACACATGATATTGGTACAGATACAAGAAGACAGATCAATGGAACAGAATTGCAGACCCAGAAATGAACCCACACACCTATGGTCACTTGATCTTTGACAAAGGAACTATAACCATTTAATGGAAAAAGAACAAACCTTCAACAAATGGTGCTGGCTCAACTGGCTGCCAGCATGCAGAAGAATGCAAATTTATCCATTCTTATCTCCTTGTACAAAGCTCAAATTCAAGTGGATCAAAGACCTCCACAAAAATATCAGGAACACTAAATGTGGATACTAGTCCCCAAAAGCTCTGAATACCCAACAAAAAAATTCACAAAGCTTATGAAGCTCAAAAAGAGGGAAGGCCGGAATGTGAATGCTTCAGTCCTTCTTAGAAGGGAGAATAAAACACTCACGGGAGAAAGTGCATGGATAAATAGAGGAGCAGGGATTAAAGAAAAGATTATTCAGAGACTGCCTAACCATGGAATCTATGCCATATACATTCACCAAACCCAAGTACTATTTCTGATGCCAAGACGTTACCGAAAGGAGCCAGAAATGGATGCCTCCTCAGAGGCTCTGCCAGAGTAATACAGATACAGTTAAAGATGATTACAGCTAACCATTGGACTAAACACAGGAATCCCAATGAAAGAGCTAGAGAAAAGACTGAAGGAGATGAAAGGGTCTGCAACCCCATGGAAAGAATAAAATTATCAACAACCAAACCCTCCAGAGCTCCCAGGGAGAAAAACACCAACCAATGAGCACACATGGAGAGACCCATGGTTCCAGTTGCATATTAGTAGGGGGCAGCATTGTCTGGCACCAATAGGAGGAAAGGCCTTTGGTCCAGTAAAGATGTGTTTTCCATGTGTAGGGAAATGCCAAGGCACTGAGGTGGAAAGGATGTTTGGGAGAGGGAGCACCTTCGTGGAATTAATTTTAGGGGGAGGGTCATGGGATTGGAGGGTAAGGGGATAACATTTAAAATGTAAATATAGAGAATATGAAATAAAAAGTTAATAAAAAGGATGTGAAAAAATATAAAAGCTTGAGGTATAATACAATTTATTCCTTCCCTTTCCTTTCTCCAAGTCCTCCCAGAAGCCTCCCTTGTTCTCTTTCAAATCTACAACTTTTTCCCATTAATTGTACACACAGACACACACAGACACATACCACACACATATGCACACTGACACATACCACACACACACACACACACACACACACACACACACACACACACACAAAGGCACAATTACACACAGTACTATTTTATATAACCTTGACACAGTTTAGAGTTGTTGGAGAGGAGGAAAATTCACTTGAGAAAATGCCCCGATAGGACCCAGCTGTAGTGCATTTTCTTAATTAGTGGTTAATGTGGCAGGGCCCAGCCCATTATGGGTGGGGGCATCCATGAACAAATGGACCTGGATTCTATCTGAAAGCAGGCTGAGCAAGCCATGGGTGAGCAACCTAGTAAACAGTACTCCTCTATGGTCTCTGCATCAGCTTCTGCCTCCAGGTTCCAGCCTTGTTTGACTCACACAGTTGACTTCCCGCTGTGGTGGACTACAATACAAAAGTGTAAGCAGAGTTAACCCTTTTCTCCAAACTTTACTTGTGTCATGTAGTTTCATCATAGCAGTAGTAGCCCTAATTAAGACAGTGTATGCACATATACCCCTAAATATGCCATGCTCGGTCTGTGTAATGTCACTTGTATGTAAGCCTTCGGATTTTGACCAAATGGTGTGCTCTTCCCCGAGGAAAACCTTTTTCTCCTCCTTCAGCATTTCTTACTTGCCTGTCATTCTCATGCTGAGCCCTTCTCGATGTCACATGTATTGGTGTTGTCCTTGCTTAGCTCATGTTTAGGTTGTCATATTGGTAAGACCTTACAGGTGTAGCCTCTGCTATTTCTTAGTGTAGTTCTTCCTGTTGGCTAAAGGTTATTGACCCACAAAGAGTCCAGGGACATTTGTGAATTTCTGATCTACTCTTTAAGGAACCTAGGAGCACACAGCACACAAACTATAATGGTAACCTTCACATGAATCCTCCCTTGATGTCCAAAGTAGCAAAGTCTTGAAAATCACTACCATCCCCTTCCATTTCTCTGACAGAATGGAAGTGACAGCACCAGCGTAGGATGCACTGAAGTGTTTTCAAGGCATTGAAGGGGAAGCAAGACACCTTAGATAAAAGCATCAGATTGGGTGAGAGGGGGTACCTGAATTTGGTTGAGAAGAAATACATTTGTCAGAAAACAAAGCAAACCTGTATTTTATCAAAACCAATGTTTGGATTTAAAAGAGGAGCAGAAGAAAGGCATGACTATGCAAGCCTCTAATATCATCATTTGTGAGGGTGAGGCAGAAGAACTGTAAGTTGGAATATAATGTGACTAATTTGGTGACACTGACTCTCTACCCTCCCCCAATCAGATTTATTCTGTTCTAATGTTATGGATGTAAAGAGTGAGCTTGTGTGCTGTTAATATTTAATACACATGCACACGTGCACACACACATACATGCACATGCATTAAAATTCAACCTTTTAAATTCTCCCTTCTGATAGCATTTTAATTGTCCACAAGTGAAAAATCTGAATATTTTAAAGGATACTCTTGAGTGCATGTGTTCAAGTGTGTATATGTGATCACATGAATGTTCACATTTGGATGTATATATGTGTGTACATATGGACTACAGTGGTGGATGATAGCTTTATTCTTTAATTGTTCTTAGCTTTTCTTTATTAGAATAGGGGATTTTCCCTCAATCCATAGATCAAGTGGTCCCCTAATCTAGCAGGTTAGCTTGTCCTATATACTTTCTACCTGGAGCTCCAGACCCCTGCGAGCACATGTGGACCACTGTTGTGCAGCAGTTTCCTCTGGGGCTAAAACCTTCCATTCTGGAGTGAAACTTGTTAAGACAAAATGTACTAGGGCTGTGGTTCTCAACCTATGGAACAAAGGCCCATTTGTGAGACAAAGGACCCTTTCACAGGGGTCTCCTAAGACCATCTGAAAATATAGATGTTACCATTACTATTCAATGTTGCTATTATTCATTGTAGCAAAATTATAGTCTATGAATGAACAATAAGATAATGTTATGCTTGGGCAGGGGAGAGGGGTCACCACAACATGAGTATTAAAGGTCACCACATTAGGAAGGTTGCACTATTCTAAGGTAGTTGGAATACCGCAGGGAAGCTCCTTAAGATGGGCAGTAAATAACTCAAAATAGTTTTAGGAAGTCCCTGCAACTAACCAGATTCACTAGAACCCCTCCATGTCCAAGAGTATATAAACAGTAAAGATGGCTGAGTGTCATTTTCAGACAAACCAAGCTGCAAAGAGGACTCTCAGACATGCCCAGAAGCCTGGAAGAAGCAGAGAGCAGCCAGGCTGCCAAGAAGAAACAAAAACCACTTAAGCTGCCTGGAAGAAGCCCAGACTAAATGAGCCTCTGGGAGGGACACTCGCCAACCTGTTGAGCTCCCCTCGGGCTGTGCAGTAAGCTCTAGGTGCCCAATCTCTGCAAGCTGTCATCTTCTCTGTGGTAGGCTTCAGCACAGCACAATGAGTCAGTATTTTGCCTGTAAGTGAAGTGACCCCTCATCCACATTTCTAAAGTAAACCTAGTGAAATGTATTGTCTCGCCAAGTTGGCTGTGGTGGTGCCCATACTTGAGTCTGCCATTTTTTCCATATCTTGAGTGAATAGACAGGTGTACATTTGTCTCTTCCTAGGGGAAAAAAAAAAGAAATCTGTCTTACAATAGTCATCATGACCTACTGGCTTTTATGTGGGTGCTGGGGATCTCAAATCTTGTCTTCATGCTTATGTGGCAAGCATTTTATCCACTGAGCCATCTGCCAGCCCCTGATATCGTGAATTTTAAAGAGAACAGTACATCATTAGTATACTGTTGAATATATTTTCTTTTTCTTTCTTTATATTTCTTGGCACATCACACTATTTGTCAATGAAAATTCAGGACTGACACAGCGCTGGTCAATGACTCACAAACAATGCAGGGTGTAATAAGAACAGAGCAGAGATCTGTGGGATTTTTAAAGCAGACCCAGCCTCAGCCCACCCCCGCCATCAACTGAATGCAAGTGATCAGCATATGCTGGGGAAGAAATGCATATGGTTTTCAATTCCCACCGATGTCACTTCTGAAGCACTTGGCACAAGACTTGTGAGACCAGGAGGCTGTTATTTGGTTCTAACCCATTCTGGAAATTACAGGGAGAAAATCACAGGCTGGTATCAGGTATCCAAGTCTTCAACTCAAAGGGCGAATCATAAAACTATTATAAAAAAAAATGCATCCTGCTGCAGTGACAGCTGTCATCCCAAATCTACCCAGTGCAAAGCTGTGGTGACAGTCATTAATGTCTTAAATGTGAGATTAGGTTGTGGTGTTTAATGGCACGGATGGAAAACTTTTTTAAAAAAAGTTATCAGAAGTAAAATTACCCTGTTGATAATGCGAAAACAGCCTAGGAATATGAGGTCATTTAAATAATTATGCAACATTTTGCATATTGATAGTGTTGCATGGCTCTTGTGTGTCTTGACAAGTTATATGAAGGCAGTATTTAAACTGAGGGGACGCTCACTTTGATATTGTTTCTTTGAAACTGGAGATTTGTCCTTATTTGCTGTTTTATAACATGGGCACAGAAGCATTATGACAAAGAAGGCACTTAGAAATGCAGTGCATAAGAAGACAATTCAGATGACTGAGAGCTGAAACTCACAGTGAAAATAAATTTTGAATACCTATTTCCAAACCACTTGATAGAAGAGGAACTAGAACTTATATACTCAGTCTTTGTTTGGCAATGACTCAAATAGTGTTTGTGTAACTGAATGGGCTTTACATTTTTTGCCCACAGGTTTTTCTACTATTCTTTCTGATAGGCTGAGACTTTATGTGGTAACGTCGAATTAAAGATGGAAACTTAATTTTGAAGGCATGTATCCTTTTTAGAAAGCTCAGAGGTCAGAAACTGCAAAACTAAATCTTCAAGTGGAATCTCATAAGAATTACTCCTGCAGGCACATATAATCTCACATACACACATCCAAAGCAAGAGTTAAAAGAAGCTTGGTCTTGTGTTAAGGTGAATGACATTAGAAGGCCACAAAAAAATACAAGCAAATAAAAAATGTTAAAGAAGAATAGCATGGAGTAAAAGGCCAGCAACATACCATGAAGAAAAAAATAATGTAATATCAGCTGTCCTCATCCTATAGCTTCCCCCAAATGCTTTCGACAGCTCCCAATGATTAGAGACATTATTAATAACTCGTGGAGTCACATGATGTTATGGTCTAAATGTTAGCATGTTCCAAACTCCTATGCTGAAATCCAAACCTCTGAGGCAATGGTATCAGAAAGAAAGACAACTAAAAGGCAATTAGGTCTCACAGAGATACCCTTCATGTACAGTGTAGGAACCTTTATAAAAGAGGCCCCAGAGCATGCTCTCTGAATGTATTAATCTCCTTAGCCTCACCACACAGAAATACCTGAGGCGATTAACTTATGAAGGGGAGAGATTTATTTATTTCAAAGTTGGGAGATTCAGACTTAAGATTAGCAAAGTCAGTGAGTGGTCAGAGTTCTGGTGAGGACATCAGATAGTAATGGCGGAGACTATGATAGAGACAGCATTTACAACCGTGACTGAAGAGCAGAGGAAAGGCATTGAGAGAATCCCTAGGTCCCTTCTGTGGAGTTTCCCCAGAGACTAACTAAAACACGTGGCATAATCTACCGGCTCCTATATATGATAGCACACTACCTCAGTACAACTCGACTTCAGATTGAGAATTCAGAGGATAACACACCCACCCATCAGCTGAGGACCCAGTTAAAAGTTGGCCATGCACAAGCCCAGTGGTGGATGCTCACTAGACCCACGCAGTTTATGATGCTTCTGAAGTTCTTAGCTATAAGAATTTTGAGAAACAACTCATTTGGGTTCTAAACTAACAGATCACGGTGTTTGGTTGTGACAGCCAGAATGAAATGAGCTATGACAGTTTTGAGATGGTTACCTCCCCCAGTAAATGTAAAGACACTACGTGAAAACATGGGGATGTGTGGGGCCAGATAGAGGCACACTCATCTTTTTGGCAGCACTGTTAATCCAACATGTTCTACTGAAGTGGAAAAGTAAGGGGTCTTTTGAAAGTCAGGTGTGTTGGATGGTGTTTTGCTAAAGCAGGGGCATGAAGGAACATTTTGCTGAAGCAGACACAGGCGAGAGGATGTTCCGCTAAAGTGAGCACATGAAAGGACACGTGATGAGTTCCTTGTTTAGCTAATGACGCAGATGTATTGACCTACCTTACATGTCATAGTTAAGCTCCATTTGGGCTGGGGGACTCCATAGAGAGAAACATACCAAAAAAAAAAAAAAATTCTAGTGGTATGCTGTGGGTTCTTGCCATGCAGACTCTGGCCCATTGGCAGAGTAATGTCAGCTGAGAAAGATGCATGTGGAGTTTTGCTACTCATGTTCTGAGGCAAGACATGTGTTGAGACAAGACCTGTGGAGGATGGGTGATGCTTCGAGGGAGTATAAAAAGCATGAGACAGACAGTGGCAGAGGCTGAAAAAGACCTGCTTACGGATCTACTACGGGAAGCTTGTTGGTCTTGTGTTTTCAACATTCTTCTCATCAATGAGAGAGGCACAGATGAGAACTTCTCGTATCTCTCTGAGTCCCTCCTGATGACTTATGCCAAGGCTAAAGCCTGATTGTCTCTGCTAGGTCATGCCAGCACTGCTGAATCACACTTGCCGTTCCACCTCTACCAAACTGGAAGGCTGGTGTTTCTATGAACTGTTTGCCCGTGGATCTAGCTGCTGCTGCTGACCTATGATTTCCTGACAATACAGATGGGATTTGCTCAAAACGACCTTTCTAAACACGTCCACTCTTGCTGTATCCTTCCTTTTCCCCTACCTGTGGTGGGTGATAGGCTAGGAAGGAGGTTAAAGTGTTTAAGAACACCGCTAAAAGTAGGTTTTGAAAAAAATTAAAATTCCATCCTAGAAAGTAGGAGAAATGTGTCAAGTCAGCAGGTTGGCTCAGGAGAGGAGAGAAGAGGAGCTCTGTAGAGTTGTGTAGACATGATGCTTGCCATGAGCAGAACTCTGTTGTTTATAACTTCTTCCCTCAAACAAGCTATTGTGCATTCCACTTCTAACTGGCTCTTCTGAGTTGACAAAATAAAGCTTCTCTTGCGGTAGGATGTCGTGGAAGAAAGAAGGGAAGGAACTTCTCTTGTCTCCTCTGTGATCTCTGAATTCGACCATTTGAATGAGGCATGTGTGGGATCTGATTGCATGCTCTCTCTAGCAAATCTGCCTGTTCTGAGCTTGAAGTATAATTGGCTAATGAGAGAATGATTACTTTGTTCAGACATGATTACTGAAAAAAAAAGTTTCATCCATATGTTGCTAAATAATAGGAAATTCTCCAGTGAAGGGGCGTGGGGGGGACAATGATTAGAAGAAATAAGATAGGTCAAGAAAATGCTTCCCAATGCGGTAGTAAATTATTTTTTTGGAACAGGCTAACTCTGAGCAAGTATATTTTATTGTACTAGATGAAGCCTGCATATGCCCTGTGAGTTCAGAGTTTCAGTTGAAAAAAAAACTATGCAGGAATTATTTTTTAAATCAAAGAATTGTGCCTTGTCTTCTTATACTTTGCAGCCACAATAACCAGTTCCTCTCCTGTTTTTCTCTGTGAAGCTTAATGTCATTCTGGTTGTGGTATAAAAAGAGCCAAGTTGTATGTTGATATTTCTCAAAATAGTCTCCAACATGCTTAATTAAAATTCATTTACTGGAACTGAACACATCAACCTAGGATCCTAACAGAGCTTCTGGATCCCAGAGAGTTGGCATATTTACTTTAATTTTCAGTGGTCTACAGCTGCAAGGTGACTATCCAATGCCTTCCAACTTTCTCAAAAGTCATATAAAGTCAAACAGAAGAATAGTTGTTTGTAACATTGGAGCTGTTTTGGCCACCATGGTTGACAAGCACAAAACACATTATTTAGTATAAAGAAAAATCTACCCCTCTTTCTGAAGGCTTGCCTCAGAACCTTCCAAACAGAACCACAGACGTCTGCTTTCAGCTGCGTTCAGGTAAGGCAATGTCAAAGTTGGCCCCACAAACTTTTATGTAGTCATTTCTACAAATGAATACCACACTGTTTGGTGTATTTAAAAAAAAATAAATAAATACCTGAACATGAGCCAAGGGTCTATAGCAGGGACTGAAGGTTGTCATCAAACAAAATTATCACTGGTACATGCAAATGATAAAGCATTATGGGTAGCCTTCAGTGTAGCCAGTCTACAGGCTTGCAGTGGTTCACAAAGTAGAACTGTGCTAGCCAGGCTTTGAGTAATGACAAGAGTCCGTTCAAGGAAGCAAAGGCACTGCTGGTGTGGAACAGAGCTTGTGTGTAGGTGGAGCCTTTCGAGCATGCAGTCTTGCAAGAGACAGCACTCAACATGACCAGAGTACAAGCACATGGAATATTCATGTGCCATCCATAGGACCGGACAACTGGTTCTGGAGCTGAAGAAAATGAGTGTGAGTCAAAACATAGCTCACATGTCATTGGTGATTTTACTAATAGAAGATGCCACGTGGCTCAACTGAGGAAAGGAAAAAGAAACAGATCCATTCAGAGAACTTTAACATCTAAGTTCTGAACATAAGAAGATGAGTTTGGCAAAAGAGCAAATAAATCAAGGACTGGAAGCTTGGATGGCAAGAACAGCATCCGGCACACAAGGGGATCTGAGGATATGGTGGCAAAGGATGTACAAAGGTAATGACGAAGAGGAGTAGTCACACAGAAGAGACACAGGGAAGAGCCCATAGTCACAGGCTTCTCGAAGGCGAATATTATTACTCTCAAAAGAATCTTACGGCCTGGATCATAGTGTCCCTGGTATGCTTCCTATTAAATATAACAACATTTCGGCTTCGTTAGCCTTAAGAAATCAACAATTTCTACTCAGCATTTGCCACTGGCATGGGGACATCACATTCTCGGTCCAAGATGCCTGTGAGTTTCTCGGTGGCAAACTTATAGTGTTATAAAAGGCAGAAGGTGTTCTTAATTTAAGAAGGTTCTTTAGTACTTACTCTGGCGGTACCAGGGATGCTGCATGGATGAAGAATGAGACATCCCTGTCCAGCTTTGCCCACATAACAAATCCATCAACAAAACGAGTAATTGGTACTGTTTTATGACAATACTTGGAACCGGTAGCAAAATTGCATGAAGATGTACTGAAGTAGATTGGGATGTATAAAAGGAGTGAATGTTCATGTTTGTGAAGATACGGGCATTGTGAACTAAGCTTTAGGGAAAAACTTAGGGGAAGAAAAGACTGACTGGGCACTGGGATTTTGATTGTTTTTCAGGCAGTGAAAGGAAAGAGGAAAACATTGGAATGGGATGAGAATCAGAACACTGTCAGTTCCCCATTGCTATAGCAAAATGCTAACTTGGGAAGACAAAGGACTTATCTGGGCCCACGGTTCCTGAGATTTCAGTCCTGTAGTCTCTTGCCCTGCTTCTTTGGGTCTGGTGGTAGAAACATATGGTGGAGAAAACTTAACCATCTCAAGTTTTCAGCAGCCCTGAAGTAAAATGGTTAAGAAGGGGATGAGACCCTACCATCTCTTTCAAAGACACACCACAAGGGCCAAATGTCACTACTCTTGGTACCATCTGCTCAAGGTCCTTTTGATCCCAGTAATGACACAGTGTGAATACAAATCCTTCAACCCACTGGGTCCTGGAAGACAGTTAAGAACATAGTGAAGTGAAACACTCAGAAAACTTGGAACAAGAAGGCAAAGATAAGTCATAGTCAGATGTATGAGTAGGAAGTACCTATTGTAAATCCTCCTTATTCTCATTTTTATAATTATCTTTAAATGATGATAAATTGTATTTTTCTTGAGAATGCAGTACATAGAGCATATGCTATATGTTTTATATATCTTTCTTTCACTCTTTCCCAAGCATGGCCTCCAACTGAGAGAGGAGGAAGAATGGAAGGGCCAGAAAAACAACGTGAACAATAGTAGAGTAGGGTGCATGGAGAACCTGCAGGCTAATGTAAATTTATGAAAATAATTTTGAGAAAATATGCGTTATCCAAATGAGAAATCTATACACCATAAAGGATTCCTTCCATTACTATACAAATGAGGCTTGGAGAGGTTATTACAAGAGAGAATACATATCAATTTATTCAGGCCAAAGGAGTAAGAGTTGGATAAAACTAAGTATAGCTAGAAGGGGATAACACACTACAGGGCCCAGCTCACATATGCTCAAAACCGGCTTCTATGTGGCCTGCAAGAAAATAAGAAAACTAAGATCAGTTACATGGAGGCTATAGAATGTCAGCAGGTGAGATTATAGTGAAGCAGAGATGTACCTGGAGTATACATCTCTCTGTACACTCATCCAGTGACAACCAAGGCAAACGTCTTTGTCGGAGACTGTGTAGCTTGCAAAGCTTAAAATATTTACTACTTTCTGACCCTTTATGGAAAATTTTGGCAGCCACTGAACTAGAAGGCTCTTTACTTTTCGTCTCTTCTAGCTTTGAAAGATGTTTATTTTCTTACATATATGTTCCCATGAATGTAAAGTGGATTAACATTAACATGTGTTAGGCATTGAGAATTATTTTTTTTTCCAGAAAAGAAATAGTAATTTTTTGATGGTTATTGATTTTTCTCTGTTTTGAAAAACACTTGGAAAAGAATCAGGCTTTTCATTTGTGTCTAGGCTGGGATCTCCTCAACAGCTGCACAGACTGTAAGCATAGGCTCTTGGTGGAAACATTTTTAACCAATTTCACAAGTATTTTCTGAGAAATGTTCAAGACATCAAAAGAGACTCAAGAGAGAAGTAGCGTTGTTTATCATCACAGAGGTTACATACTCTTAGTTAGATGCAACTTTTAATGAAGGAAATTGGGAAGCCAAACAAATGGAGAGCATGAGAAGTTCTGTGTATACAATGAAGGTGGCTGGAGGGTGATTCAGTTGGGAGAGGGGACTATTAAGGAAGGACAAGTCTGAGAAAACGATCCTTTGCCTGATGGAGAGAGGGACCATTCATACACAGAACCTAAGACACACGATCTGATCAAACCAAAAGAAATGCAAGATCCGTGTTCCAAGGACAATCTCTGGTCCCTGTGAAAAAGCAAATGCGTGGCTGGGTTGCAGAGAGAAGGAGGCAGGGAAGCAACAGAAGAAAGAGCAAATGGGAAGAAGTAAAGAGACAGAAGAAATAAAAGGACAACAAGAGTCAGGAGCCAATGTCTTTATGTCATCATCATGATTTTACTCTGAGCACAATAGGCTTGGGTGGGGGGAGTGGTGGGTGAGAACATTTTAAAAGAGCCATCTGGGTGCCACGCCTCTGCACCAATACCATCGTTGCAAGTGTGTAATCACAGACTACCAGGGGTACAGAAGAAGTAGGCGGGAAACAGCAGATGCTGGGCCCCAGCAGATGGTAAGAAGCAGGAAAGTATGAGTTGTGTTTTGGAGATGAAACTGGAAGTCTTTAACATAAGTTAGAAGAAGAGAAACAGAAGAAGAGTTCTGATAGAAAAAAGTGGTGTTTGAGAAATTATCTCAATCCTATTCAAACTCCATATATTTAGATGAACATGAGCAGGGGAGAGAAGTTTAGCCATGGTGTCATCTAATCATCTCACACTCAAGTATGTGAACTGTACAGACTGCCCCGACTTAACCCATCAACTCCAAGTCCTATGTGGACATCAAAGTATTGACATCCTGATGTACATTGTGATCAGTACACATCTGCCAATGTTCAACCTGTGTTATGTGCAAATTTGCACACGTAATTCCACGCAATCACCAAACACGGTTTTAAACACAATCACCAGAAACAGATTTTAATTTCCCAGTGAGAGTAAGGACAACCAGACAATATGGCTCATGGAAAATCACAATTCAATTGGTAAAATTCTCAGGGTGGTCTGGGCTTTGAAACATCACCTAGACCCACATACAAGCATGAGTATGCAGGGACATCTTTGCCTGCAAGGTGTGCATTGCATCTTTACTGAAGATTGGGAGAAGGATTTGAAACCAAATCAATTCTCAATGTATCAATGCAAGAAGATGAATAGATAGAAAGTTGATAGAGATATTAATAGAAGATAGATAATAGAGAGAGATAAATGAGATAGATGATAGATAGATAGATACATATATACATACACACATACATAGATACATAGATACATAAATAGATACATAGCTACATTAATATACATAGATACATAGATATGCAGATACATAGATGCATAGATAGATGAAGATTATGTAATAGGTTTTATAGGGAGATGGAGGGAGAGAGCTTGATTTTTAAAAGAACAAGAAAATAAAAGATTGTTTTTGGGAAAGTTATGCAAACTTAGCGGTATAGAGTTTAAATATAATGTGTACCTCTCTGGAGAGAAGAGATGGTCTCAGATAATAAATACAATTTGGGGCACATATATAGTACCCAACCCTCTTTTTGTGATGAAGGGTCATATTAACTGTTCATTTAACAACCCACAAAATTGTTCACATCCAAGCAAATCAAAGGGGTATGGTGTGCTCAGTATCAGAATAGCCTGACACAGCTAAGATACTCACACTTAGTGGTATTTCTCACTGAATTTGCCATTCATTGGACAGGAAAGCGAGCAAGACACACAGTATTTCAACTTTGTCTTTTTGTTTGTTTTCTAAATTTCTGACGAGAATTTTCTTTGGATCCTCACAACCATAAGACAAAAAACCACTTTCTCCCTGATGAGATATATTTTACCCTTCACTTGCATGTGTGAAAAGTTGGAAAATGGGGTAGAGGTATTTGAGCTTTTGAATCTGACATTCTCTAAAGTTCTTTGTGGGCCCCTCTTGTGTGTGCACCTTTACTTTATCGACATCTGTGACGGCTGTCCCTCTACTCCATTATTATGTGTATGACAGACATAACTCTGGCAAATGCTTTTGGGTGCAATGAAATTACATTTTTGTGTGTAGCAAAAAAAAATGCTTTCAATATTTAAAAATGTCTCCACTGTTTCCTCCTCTTCCTCTTCTTTCTCTTCTTTCTCCTCTTCTTTCTCCTCCTCCTTCTCCTTCTCCTCCTTTTTCTTCTCCACCTCCCTTCTTCTCCTCTTCTCCTTCTTCCTCCTCCTCTTATATCTTCTTTCTCTTCTTGCAAGCAAAGTTGTATTTGCCAGTTAAATTCTCAGCTTTCAAACAGTCAGATGGAAAACTAGCAAATGAAGCACCTGTTTCTCGCTGTTATTTTATAATCACATTAATTGGCAGATGTCTTTAGGTAACAGGGAAAAAGCATATCAGGCATCACGTGTGCTTCCATGGGGTTATGCTTCTGGCCACTAGATATTACAGACCTAAAAGGCCATCCCAGCAAGAGATTTAGTTACACTCCACATAGGAGAGAGTAGCTGGCTTTTTCTCTGTGCAGAGCCTCCTGACAAAAAGGCCAACTGCCCACTGCCAAGTGCAAATAAGATGCCCTGTTAGATGTCGTTGTGTAGAACCTTACCCTCCATACTTCCAGGTTTGCTTTTTCAATTATCGTGTAGTTTGCACAAAAGCCCTGTGCCAATTCAATTACTGCCTGATTAATGGAGTGTTGCAGCTTTATTTCAGGGGTCTAGCAAGCTATTAATTAGCATATTGGGGCCTATACTCTACTGTTTTGTCCTGATATGCTTTGAAAAGTCCCCAGTGCAATTAAAAAACTCTAATATGCTTTAAATAGTTATTTGAGAAAACACATCCCGACTTTTTTAAACTCCTCGGGGATTTTTAAACACATCCAGATTTATTATACGACATCTAAAGTTCTTTGAAAATTACATTTTTTTTTCTTTTACCAGGTTGTGAAGTGCATCTGTGTTGGCTAGTAGACATTGCCCAGAGCTGGGAAGGTGGTGTCTTCAGAGCTTAAGCCGGGGTCCTTTGCTGATGGTTTTCTTCTGCAGCATCTTCTACAATCTGCTTTGACTTGTACTGTTGACAAGATCTTGCTTCACCCTGGGTTACCCAGTAGACTGAGTTGTAGAACATATTGAGTTGAATTCCAATCACTGTTTGTTTTTATTCTTATAGGCTAGTGTCGTCAACTTCTCTTACTTGGAAACATAAAGAGCCATATCTCGGCCACTTTATGCCTTTTTTATGTGTGTCTAAAAGAAGGACTAGGAACATTAGACTTTCATTAGTCTTAGAAAATGCCATTTGTATTTAAGATGTGAGACATAGCGATTATACTCAGCAGCTACAAGAGGAGACCCCTGCAAAGGAAGAGAGAAATGGAGATTTAGACAAGAGTTTGTGACCACATACAGATAGCAAGGAAAATAGTGTAGTTTTCAAACCTATGGTGATTTCATAATTTTATGTGCATAAAGAAAATCTAGTTTTAAATATATATACTTAATATATTGAGTACTATATACATTTAAATCCATACAAAATATGCAACATGTATGAAATTTTAAGTAACAAATTCAATAACTTGTAACGTATTAATAGCATACTAAGAATCGAGGTTTGTTGCAATTTCCACAAAAAAAAAAAAAAAAATAGTGGCTAGTGAAAGGAAGTGAATCAAAGAGTCCTCAGCAGAGAGAAGAAAGGGGATGGGATGTCTAACACATCAAGATATGAATCGCTGGCTGTGTCTTGGCACTCACTAACTTGGGCATCTCTACTTACAAGGTGTCGATGGTGACCTATAGGCCTGAATACTTCTTAAAAGTAATAGAGTATTTGCCAAAGTGTTTCCCTTGTAAGGATAATGCTCTCTTATTCTCACTGAGTAATAGAACAGTGATTTCATAGTAATGATCTTACAACATCACCGCACATGGTGCATCTCCAATTATACTCATGAAAAAATAAGAACTCACAACAATGTGTTGTCTGGATTTAACTGTACTCAATATCCAGCTAAGTTAAAGGTTGATACAGTTCTCCATGTACTGTTAAACCATACCATGACCATGCCAGAATATCTCCATAGAAACAATCAATGGGGGGTAAATGAAACATGAATAGATTATTGACTGGATAAAAGAACATATTGTTGGCCCACAGATAGATAGATAGAGATAGATAGATAGATAGATAGAGAGAGAGAGAGAGAGAGAGAGAGACAGACAGACAGACAGACAGACAGACAGACAGACAGACAGACAGATGGATAGATGATTGCATAGTAGGTTGTTCTGTGCCAATCCCAAGTGCTGGCCTCCAATTTGGAGTCAGCGTGTAGCCTTGGGAACCTGCCCTCAGTTAATTATGATTGGTAAATAAAGATTCCAGCTGCCAATAGCTGGGCAGCTATTGGCAATATGGCTATTGGCAAAAAAAGCAGGGACAATTTTTTAGATTTCTGGGGCTTGAGACTGTGAGAAAGAATAAAGGGGAGAGAGACTCCATGCCTTAGGAATGTGTGGCCACCACAGGATAGAGAAGCAAGGAGAGCAACCTGGGCTCTGAGCCAAGAAAATGTGGCCCAGAGGGCTGACTAATTGGAGTTAAGAACAGCCAAGATGGAGCATAAAAATTAGTAAGTAATAACTTGGAGTTATTGGTGAGAGGAAGAGTCTAACAGCATAGAGAGTAGGTAGCCGCCCAGCTGCTGTGATGCTTAAGGCATATTAGAATATAAAGGCTGTATGTGTCTTTCATTTGAGAAAATAAACCACTGAGGTGGGAAGTAATCCCATGCTGGGATTTATTAAAATATTATGCAATAAGATCTATAGATATATTTAATTGATAGATGGAGATTGTTGGTTGATAATAGATAAGATAGAGATAGATAGATAGATAGACAGACAGACAGACAGACAGACAAATAGACAGATAGGTAGACAGATAGACAGACAGATAGGCATAGAAATAATGGGATAATGGGAAAATTTTTATATGACTTAGTTCATATGGATAACCAAAAAAGTTAGTAACAAAATTTGATCTTCATGCAGAGGCTGGAAAGGCAGGGTGACTGCTAATGTCATCCTGAGAGTCCAAACATCCAAGAAACTAGAAACTGCAGTGTCTGAGGATTGAAAATGGATGTTCCATCTAAAGAAAGAAAATTGTCTCTTCCTTGCCCATTTCACAATCACCTAGCAATCAATAGATTGACTTATGCTCTCTAACATGAGAAAAGGTTGACTATTCTCTATTTACTCTGACTTAAATAACCATTTTCTGGAAACACCATCACAGATGAGCCCAGAAATACTGCTTTGCAGCTCTCTATGAACATTTATTTTCCCAAAACATTAGCAAAGAAAATCCTAGCATTCTGATCTCTTTAGTGAGAGACAAATACGTGTCATAAAGCTAGTGGGGACAGACAGAAAACTTTCATATGTTGCGGTTCCCAGCCCTCCAAAAGCACTGTACTTAAAAAATGTTTCCAGGGTTCGGTTCTTGCCCATGGGATGTGTCTCAATTTGGCCCAGTCATTGGTGAGTCACACCCTCAGTCTCCACTCCACCTTTGTCCATGCACATCCTATAAGCAGGACACATTTTGTGTTGAATTTATGAATGGGTTGCTGCCTTTATCCCTCCGCTGGGAGTCTTGCTTAGCTACAGGAGGTGTCCACTTGAGGTTCTATATTCCCTACTGCAAGGAGTCTCAGCTAGAGTCACCCCCATAGGCTCCCTGGGGCCTCTGCTCTTCCCAGGTACTGGCACATCCCACTACTAATTTCCACTGACTTCCTGTTCTCGCTACTGACCTGCCTGCCCCATTCCCTCTCCCACACAGTTCCTTCCCTTCATCTACTTCTGAAATCTATTCTGTTTCCCCTTCTGAGAAAGTCATCCTTCCTGCCTTGGGGCCTCCTTGTTCTTTTGTGTCTTTGGGTCTGTGGACCGTGGCATGGTTATCCTGCATTTTATGGCTTCTGTCCACTTACAGGTGAGTACATACCATTGGGTCTGGTTACCTCACCCAGGATAATGTTTTCCATCCATTTCCCTACAAATTCATGATGTCCTCTTTTTTTAATAGTACAGTCACTGAGCATCATGATTAATTTTGTAAATTCATGGTGCAAGCTTCATAGTATTTCAGTCACACACTTATGAGTCTGGATGTCTAAAGTCACATACTCCACACGCTTCCCGGTTAATTGAGAGTCAACACGCCTCCCACATTTTACAAAATGTGCATTCTCTCACTTGCAAAATTAGAAAGAAAAAGAAGTAGGAGAAGAAGAAAGAGGAGGAAGAGATTAATGTGACATTGATTACAAAGTGACTAAAGGTACATATGAATTTCTAAATGGTGTATAGCTAAAGTATCTACCTTGTATTTAATCCATTATTGTTACATTGAGATTTACGTTTTAAAAATGTTTTCTTCTAGTAAAAGAAAGAAGGTTCTACCCAACAATTTGGTTATATAATCTGTATCTGAAGAGCCAAGGGAATGGTGAGCATTTCAGCAATGTCCAGGAGTGCATCCAAGTCATGTGATGCATGCTACTCACTCAATGTTGTGGGATTTTCAGAGGTTATCAATTTTTGAAAGACTTATTTCAATGTGTAATAGTGAATTATTTTGACCACAACCTAGTGTTAACATATTTCATAAACCTAACTAATTCCTTCCTTCCAAAATAACATGGAACATGCTTTATTTTGACGACACTTTCATCATCCTCGTATTTACTCTGGTTAGATTCAATAATTACATGTCAGCATGATGTCAAAAAGCAGCCTTGGTTACTTACAAACACAAGCAATATTGAATTATTTCAAGAAACTATTTCTGCACTTTAAGAACTGGTTTAACTGGTAATGTTACTAGTGGACTTGTCTTTAGGCAGATCATCTTTTTAAACTACCTTTATGTTAGCCACTGCCTACTCCATTCTCTCTGGAATAGTGAGCCGTAAAGACAGTGAAAGCATATGTGCTTCACAACCACCTGGAAACTGAAAAAAAATGATGCTTCTTACATTAACCTAAGGTTGTACAAGCCTAAGAGTGTCTGAAATATGCCCCAGTGTTTGGGAGAAAAGTGAGTGCTCATTCATTCTGTTTCACTACTTGCCAAGTTCCAGCTCACAGAGTGTGTTTATGGTTTACACATAAAACCTCCGATATAAAAATGTGAAGAAAACTTGAAGTACAGTGTCACAAACACAGCATTGTCATTGTAGGTGTCAATCTACCAATATGCAGCATGCGGAAATGTATGTTTATAGATGGGGAGAGTAGAAATTCTGGTATCTCACTTGATGCTGTATAATTTCTGTCCACTTATGGGTGTTTCGTTGCTGTGTTATGATTTTGTTTGAAGCTGACATAGAGCAACCTGTGCTTATTTGCAAGGGCCTCATCACCGACGTCCTCAGAGCTGGGACTGACTGCCGGCCTCTGTAGTGATGGAGAGGAAGCTGCCTGAAGAGACCTCTACAGACAGCACAGGGAGCCAGTGACATGGGGAGCTTCAGGGTGATCTTGGTAGGCAGGGCAGGTATGCATCCAATTTGTATAAGCACATCTGGTTGATCTGGATTCCTAAATTTGCCCCTTAGGGGACTGTAGAAAATTTGGGGCAAAAGAAAGATAAACCGGTGATTTGACAGTCTTCTTCTGACCTACTAAAGCCGCACTCCTCCTTTGCTAACCACTATAAAATGAAACCAAACTCAGGGACAAAGAGACAATTTATTTATTTTTATCTGAAGAAGGCCCCCTGCACAAAATGCATTCCTCTTTTGATGGCATGGGCTCCACCATGTAGTCCTCAGTCAAAGATTAAAGAAGGGTTGGGCTCAGCATACCTCCTTTCTTGAGTTTACTCAAGTTACATGATTTTGCAAAACATTTAGGTGAGGTATGGTGCAGAATTAGCAGATGGCTTTAATTTTCTTTGGGGATGGGAAGGCATACGCCAATTTTCCCTACTAATGTGATGGATGAGTTTTGGGAAAGTTTAAAGTACTAACTTTGATAGTTATATAAAGAATGTGAAATTATGTTATTAAAAGCTAGTATGGGGGCTTGAGGGAGTTTATAGAAGAAAGCTGTAGACAGTATATGGTAACATAGTTTGAATTATTCAAAAAATATTTCCATCAGATGGACACTTGATAGAAATTCTTCATCCTTTCTGTTACTGTGAAAAAAAGATATTTTCAGAAATGTATTATATTTATTTATTATTTTTACATGTGTGCGCTTTCATGAATGTATGTGTGTGTACCTGTGCACATGAGTCTGCAATAGTTGGCCAATGGATGTCAGGGGTCATGCAGGGGTCAGTTTTCTCTCTTGGTACCATATGAGTATCAACAAGTGAATTTAGGTTATCAAGCTTGTCAACAAGAAGCATCTCAAAAACTCAGGCTTAAGATGACTCTTCATTTATTTTTCTGCACTAAATCTAGCTTTTCTAAGTGTAATACAAGAATAGAAATAGATAGTAAACATCTTCGGTCAATAACAAACTTCAACAACTAAGTCTTAAGTAAACAAACTGGACAATGCCTATTAGATATGGTGCATAAAGTGTTTGGTTTGCAAGCCCGAAGATCTAAGTTTAGAGTCTCACCATTCATGTAAAATCATTCATCGTAGCACGAAGCCACAACTATGGTGCTCTTACAGTTATGACATGAAAGACAGAAACAGGAAATGTCCTGGAAGATTCTGTGACAGCTGGCCTGGCACATGCAGCTATGAATAGCAAGAGACTGTGTCTCAAACAAGAACAAGGCGAACTTGTACCCTAACATCAGGACACATGATATGACATGCTCCTGTCTGCACAGACACATGCTCAACTGAATGTTCAAGCACACACATACATGCACATATGCTTGCGCAGGCACACACAGATTTTTTAATGTGTGAAATATTTAAAGAATTTCATGATCCGCCCATGATAACCACACTAATGTGCTCTCCAAATCAAGCTTCATGAGCATGTGCATTGCATACATTAATGGAGATGTTTTTGTGATATCTCTGCGTGAGAATGTGTTTACAAACATATCAATGCTTCTATCTCAGTGAGTAAATGTCTCAAGCATCACCAGGATTTTCCCAACAGAACCTTATAAAGATACAGCTCTTAGTCAATTAATTAGTGCAGAATATAAAACATTTCTCCGGATGCTTTGCTGTTTTAGCTTCTGTGATGGTAGTGGTTTGGTATTTGAACACTGCTTACGTTTGACTTGTGTCTTGCTCACCCTCTTCTTTATTTCTAGCAGATGATCCCCCTCCTTCCATTTCTTATTAGCATGTAAAGGTTCCTTCAGAGTAGTGACAGGAACACTTTTTCAAGAATCCTTGTCAGTTTTCTTACAGTTTAATTGTCATGTCACTTGAAGTCACATAAAAAATTTTCAATGTACTCAAATATACCTGTTGTGTTTTTTTAATGATAATTACTGGGGAAATGGCATCTTCATTTGTGCCTGTAAAACTGAAGTATTTTGACACTTATCAAGACAAAGGTTCACTCCATTTACAAATTACTATTCCTGCTAAATACAGATTCACTAGCTGGTTCATTAACTCCAATAACACTTATCAGAATTCTTGCTTGATCATGGTTTGTCTCTAACAGAAGAGCAAAGGGTACACACAAGGCTAGAAGTTCATTTACTAAATTGGAAACGTGTTAGATATCTGCACAGACAGACTCACAGAGAGATTCTGGAGATCATAAAGGGACAGTTCCAGGCTTCACTAACAAAGAGAGCAACTTTTACCTGTAGAGATTTTTTTTAATAAACAAATATTTTTTTATAAATATCTTGCAAACAGTGACCTCAGAATAAGTACCCCCATGTTGTTAGAGATTAATTATTGATGATAAGGAGGACATTACATCTAGATGTTGGAGAAGCAACATGATCGATGGCATGTGGCCACGGACTTAGAACAGATGGTAAATGAGAGATAGGTCTTACTTCAGAGAAAAGTACCAATAAAGAGGCATACAGAAGAAGAGAAAACCCATATGATGTCACAAACACAGTTTTAAAAGTAATACAGGGCCAATAATTAAGCATAGTTGTATGCTAAATTCAGATGGAAAATGGGGACGGAGCATGGGAATTGAGACATGGGTGAGTATTTGGAACTCAGGTGTTGTGTCTAGGTTCTCAATGAGCAGAGAACTTTGGTGGAAAACAAAGTGTCTGGGTCTGGTTTGGCAAAGAGAATTCCTGGAGGATATTTTGTTCAAGGGTATTTGGCGATCTCTCAAGGCACGTTTGTGATGGCCGAAACAGTGGAGAACGTTTCAGCTTCTAGAACATACAGGAGATTCTGGAGTGTGCATCACAACCCTTCAAGACTAAGAATTCCTCAACTCTCAACTTGGACTGTAGCAAGTTTGAGACATCCCATCATAGCTCCTAAATTGCTGATTTCCCTTCGAGCTGTGTCAGCCAAATAGATCGCCTATGATCAGAATGTGAGGTAGCCAGGTTGTAGGAAACTCAGCTCCTGAAGTTGGGTGGAGAAGGAGAGTCTCTAAAGTGCGGCAGCTGTTCCTTCAGCAGCACATACACTAAAGTTGGACTGAAAAGGAGAGAATTAGCCCAGGGTCTGCACAATTATATGGTTAGATTTGTGAAGTGTATCCTATTTGGGGAGCTGGTGAGACGGCTCAGTTGGTAAAGGTGCTTGCTGTCAAAACTATCAACCTGAGATTGGTCCCCAGGATCCACCTGGTGCAAGCCATGTTGACATTGTCAAGCATATTGTGGCCTGTGTATGTTACCCACAAACACACACTAAATAAATAAAAAATGATAAGTAGATAAATAAATAAAAAATAAATAGATGTAAAATGTTTGTAAAGAATTGCTAGGAGATTTACCTGAAAAAAAAAAAAAAAACTGAACTTCTTAAGATTCACTATGAGACTAAAATTTTGATTACTGACATGGCCTCATGGTATTTCTACATCTTACCATAGGAGCACATTTCAATCAGCTGTGCTAACCATTTGCTACTTTGTGAAATACATGACATTGGTTCTGCCTCTGCCTTACCTGTTCTATTGGCTGCACAATGGCTGCTGAACCTCCTCATGGAGTCTTAGCTGACCAATTGTAATGGAGTCCCATCAAGGGCACTGTATTGTCTCTGTGTTATATGCTCACTAACAGACTACTCTACTATTTCATTTCCTTGGGTCAATATTAAAATTAGCAAGATATGAAAAAAGACAAAGCCACTTAATATTTTTAAGTCAAAAAAGAAAAATAAAACTAACAACATAAATCAAATATACAACTCTACCAGAAAGTAAGCCAGCACCATCACTATCACATCATTCCAAAGCAGAACTCCTGGTGAATTGAAATACCAGAGTTACCACTATTGACGTAAAGGAAATTTGAAAGTTCTGCTTTGCCGGATTGTAAAGCAATTTCTTTGAAAAAAGGGAGTTCTTATCTCATTATTATCTTATAATACAACAGCATATGGACCCAGGAAACAATCCACACATATTGAAGACCCAGCATAGTTTAAGACAGTGACACTGAATGTTATTCATTTTGCTAAGTGCAGCTATTGATTGAGTGATGTGTGCATCATCAACTGAAAGCCTTGTAGCTTTCAGAGAGTCCAAACCCAAACAAAGAGATTATGATTCTAAGTATCAACCAATGGTGAGATGAAAGTTGTCCTGATGTAGATAACCATGAATTATCAAATATTGCCATGGACCAGAATTCCATGATACATGTGGTTGATTGTACAATTCATGCCCAGATGTTGAGTCACCTAAAGGCAAAGTCATCACAGGAGATCTGTCTAATTATGAAGAAAGCAAGTTGGTTCTTCCATCCTGTGAAAGCCACCATCTTGTAGTGGGTGGCATCTAAGTGACTGTGACAGATATTGTTTTTGCAGATGATCTTAAAATAATCATGAGACTACAACAACCCTACAACTATATAGTCTGGTCAGAGCCACTGAGAATGCGAACAGTTTTCAGAGGAACTGAAGCTTGGAAAGGTTTGGAATGGTACAATAATATGAATTCCTTAAGGCCTCTCAAGGTTAGTGAACAAGATCTAGCACTCCTGGCACGTATGTTGTAATTTTGACCCATATTCTATCCTGTCCCACTGTCCGATTTGCCTTGTGAGCAGCTTCCCAGGAGTGAGCAAAAGCATCCACTTCTTGGTAAAACTGCAAAGAAAGCAGGAGATGGGGGCGGGGGGATGAGAGGAGACAATGCAGTATGCTGTGCGGCCAGGTGCTTCATTCGCCCTAGTCTACATTTACACACATTCAAATCACCATCAAGTTGGTGGAAATTCAGTCCAACACAGGAGTAGCATCAGTGGAAGGGGCTGATGCTCATTCCCTGAGCAAGATCCAAGGAATGAGGTCATTCCTCAGGAGAATGACAGGTTTGCAGAGCTGGGAGCTTATAATTTCTCAAGCAACAGAAACATCCTTTGTCAAAGGCATTATTGCAGTTACATTTATTTTCCTGAGAGACTCCAAAAAAGAGCAAGTTAGAAGAAGTATCACATTCATTGTATAAAAATAAGATTTTCTTTTTATACAGACTCCAAACTTTGTTCTTCTATTTAAAGTAAGAGTTGGCACCCAGTTCTTTTATTCAATACTATGCAACACATTTAAAAAGGTGTAAAGTTTGATTTAGAGATTTAAGTAATGAAACACGAGTGGTTGGCTCGGCCATAATTGTTCTCTGAATACATTGTGAAATTCATCTTCAGCTTTTACATAACAGCTATATGTAACTATGTGTTATGCATTTTATTTCACATACAGTGGTGGAGTTAGATGAGGGTAGTTGGCACACTCATTATTTCAAACATTTATTGTCTTTGACAGGAATATTCAAAATCCTATCTACAAGTTTTTTGGAAGACATAATGAAATATTAAAAGTATTGTTTGATCTCTTTTTAAAGTACTTAAGAAATAAAATTTCAGAGACACAGCATAACACAGAGTCACTCATGAAATGTTAGTTTAGACTTAAAATTATATTTAAGCAATGTTCAGTTCTTGTAAAATATCTTCTGTCAAGCTCATCTCTATGTTGATATGAGAACGTATCTTCTAGATTACCTATAATATTTTACCTAGACTCAAGAATATGTGTGACAATCGTAATGGCACAGGAGTAAAGAAGATGACATGATACACACAATGAAATACATTTAAATTGAGAGATATGTTTACGAATGTTGGACTCTCCTGACCAACAACTCAAAGGACACATCCCTAGCCTAAGAAATGTTTTTGTTAAATATCATATTGGTTTTAGAAGGAGCATTCTCTCGAACTAGTGGTGTAATCAATGTGTATGTGTGTGAACATAAAATTATGTTTCCCTATAGCTTTTAAGAAACCCCTACTATTAGCTTTTCTTACAACCTTTCTCTATATTATCTTCCTCCCCATTTCCAGTTAAAACTCCCAACCTTTGTCTTCTTTCTCCAATTTATTGCCACTTGTGTCTTGGTATCTTCCTCTGTAGAGCTGCTCCTCTTACTCCGACATTACCCCCTTTTGGTGTCCATAGCTACATCAGATTATATAGTCACACTCGAAAGTTTGGAGCCAGGATTCCCCAAATAAGAGCAAACATGTAGCATTTGCCTTTCCCGGTTTGATTTGCCTTACTCAGTAGAGTAGACTCCATTTTCCTGTGAATTTCAGGATTTCATTTTCCTTTACAGCTGAGTATAATTCTGTGGACCATGTACATATGAAAAAAAAGAGGGGCAGAGGGAAAAAAATATGAAAGAAGGGGTTAGCTTGCAGTGAGAAAAAGAAGGATCCATTGAGAAGAGTAAGGGAATAGAGAATAAGGAAGATATGGTCAAATTTCATTTTAGGGTGTGTGTGTGTGTGTGTGTGTGTGTGTGTGTGTGTGTACATGCTTTGCAAAACTGAGAAAGAATAAATTAAAATGTTTATTCTAACCCTTTTCTTCTCTGACCCTAAGGAGCTTATTTATATCAAAAGTGCTTATAGGTCTTTGTGTAGTTTGGATTAGAGGTTCCATTTCAGATTCCCTTTGCTTTATTTTCATTTTTTCTATTTTATAAGAGTGCCTATCGTTTCCTATAAATAATTCATATTTAATAGTAATACATTATCTTAGAATCTGTACTAGGAAGCTCCAAACTTGCTAGACTCAACCAAGAAAATTAAACCTTCAAAAATAATCTTGCCTCTGTTCCAAGTTTAAAGATTCTAATTTGGTCTCCAAACATGGTCTGGGCTTTTAAATTTAAAAAATTCTAAATGATTCCAATGGACATATTTAGAGATGATTGACTGAGAAAAGGTCTTAGAGAGCTGTCCTTCAATGAAAACTAATGGGTCACATACACACAAGGTATGGCTACCCTTTGAAGCACTGTGTTAGAAACCAATTCCATCAGTGGCTTAAGAATTCTCATAAGTTCTGTGAGTTGTTTCTTGGGTATTCCAAGCTTTTGGGCTAGTATCTGCTTAACAGTGAGTACATACCATGTGCGTTCTTTTGGGACTGGGTTACCTCACTCAGGATGATAGCTTCTAGTTCCATCCATTTGCCTAGGAATTTCATGAAGTCATTGTTTTTAATAGCTGAGTAGTACTCCATTGTGTACATGTACCATGATTTCTGTATCCATGCCTCTGTTGAAGGACATTTGGGTTGTTTCCTGGTTCTGGCTCTTATAAATAAGGCTGCTATGAGCATGGTGGAATGTGCGCTTTTGTTAGATATTGGAGATTCTTTTGGGTATATATGGGAGGAGAGGTCTTTGGTCCAGTGAAGACTTTTTTTTCCAAGGTGTTGAAGTGGGAGGGGGTGGTAAGGAGAGAGAGCATCTTCATGGAAGCAATGGGAGGGGGCGGTGGATGGAATTAGGGGGAAAGAGGATAACATCTGAAATGTAAATACAAAGAATATCCAATAAAAAATAACTTTTAAAAAAAGGAGCACACAAAAGCTAATGTAAAATTAAAAAAAAAAAAACTCCATTATGAATTTTTGAAGTTCTGTGCCAACAAAGATAAATACAGATCATCAATAAAATAATTTGTTCTTGTACTCAATGCATGAAACTATATGAAGAAGCATAAAAGGTATGAAAATGATCCTTCGTGACTGAAAAAGAGTGAATTATATTCGAGAGTTTACAAGAAATCTTGCAGATGCCTCTTCTTACTCATTTTAGAATTTAACCTATGGTCTATAATACTCAGGGAGATATATTCATGGTGTCAAAATCATGTTAGAGCCTGTGTTTAAACATGGATTGAGAATTCACTCATTGCTCTATCCTTCTGCAATATCAGCGAAACCTGCCTTCAGAATTCTAGTATACCTATGTAAAGTAAAAGGCTCAGACAAGGTACACATCCTGTGGAGTACTCCCATGGGTTGACAAATTAGAATTGTACACAACACTGTTAAACATTTACCATCATCTGTGGAGCAGGGGAGAAAAGCAAGTTCCAAGTGTAACCCATAAGAGAGAAATGTATAGATTCTTGAGCCAGGCTGGTTGAAGGCACAGGACCATAATGGGGAAGAATTGTCCTCTCAAGTTGTCCTCTAACTTCCACATGTGTACTGTGACAGAGGTTTGCATACACATGCACTCGCTCATGCACACGTGTGTGTGCACACACACACACACATACACACACACACCAAACAAATCAGCAGAAATATTTTAAGAGGAAGTAAAGCTCACGTTATATTTAAGGAGATAAAAGTTGATTACTGATGAGCTGTGACTAGAAATAAAAAAATGGCAACACTTTTGATCCCTGTATTTTTTTTTTATTTTAGTTTTATAGAGTGACATAAAGAATATGCACGTTTGGGTCAAATTTCTTCAGGCGAATGTAATCCATTCTCAAGAACCAATGACTTGTTTATTCATCCCATTGACTCTCCAAGAACATTTGCTGTTTGCATTTCTGTCATAAATGAAGATCTTACAGTTATTTACATCAGTTTTCAAATTTATTTTAATTCTGTGCACGTGCCTGTCTGTGTGAAGGTATGTGCACATAAGTTAAGTTGCCAGAAGTGAGTATCTGATTTCTTGGAGATCAAGTTACAGGGGGTTGTGACCAACCCAACCAAAGTGCTAGAAACCAAACTTTGGTCCTCTCCAAAAGGAGGCATCTCTGCTGATCCCAACATTTCCGGTTTTACAAAAGATGGATGTTCATGTCATGAGGGTCAATAATTTAGATAAATGCCTACTATATATTTTTAAATTTTTAAAAAAAATACAATTGTTCATCTGTCTTCTGATTTTAGGTCATTTTATTTTCTCATCAGATACATGGGTATTCTCCCACTATATAGACTGTGTCTTTGCTTTCAGTGAGATACGATGCCTCACATCAATTTCTGCATTTGTTTTCTATATTCTGAAGATCAATCAAAACATGCTTCATCAATACCAAGGCTGGCAGCCTTTTTCCAGGATGCATTCTTTAGTATTTTTAATAATCTCAAGTGTTGAATCCATTTTGAATTAACTTTTATATCGTGCTTAAGAAGTTTCCAAATTTACTCTTCTGCTAGTGAATGTTCATTCTCCCAAATTTATTGAATTAATCAGTAAATTATAAAAGAGACTGCTCTTTGGAACTCAATTCTGTGTTCCTTACTTTTTAGGAGTCAATTCACTGTGAATGTTTACCTCTGGTCTTAGTTATGTTCCATAATAGCCTATGTCTGTTTGAGAGATAGCATATTGACTCTTAATTTTCTACAGTTGGGCCAGGACTTTTCTTTGAGGGGTTAAAAGAAGATTAATTCATGATTCACTCTCTTTCCTTGTTTCCAGCCTATACAAATTCTCAGTTTCTTTATTATTCTGCGGGTCTGTCACAGACTGACTCCATTGGGTTCTCTGTCCCATAAATATAAAATCACTTTCTCCTATAATTTTTAGATCAAGTGATATGAGATCTTATATTATTTTTGTTTCAGGCATATCTTGCTATAAGCATTCCTTTTAAGCCTGCTTTTGCTGTACCCAATACATTTCACTGTGCAATAAATCTATTTTTATTTGATTCAATATTCTACAATTTCTCCTTTATTTTTTTTCTTTGCTCATCAGTTGTCTTGGAGAGTGATATTTAATCTGCAGAAAGTTCTAAACTTTCTGAAATTCTCATGATTTCCAGTCCCATGCCAATCTGGACAGAGTTGATACTTAGCAGGAGTTCATGGAATACTAGCTAAAACTTGCTTTGCAGGCAAAGATAAGTTCCATCCTGAGGAAGCGTCTATGTGCACATGGGAGGGAGAGATTTCTGCACTTATCTGAGTTGGCGAGATCTGGTGTCTCCCTACCGATTTTGCTCTTAAAGTAGGGTACTGAAATCCTTATAGTTACCGTACACCAACATAATTTTGTACAGTCTTGCTTGTCTTGAACCTGTTACTGTTTGCAGGTGGACAACAGAAAGTCACTTGAAGACCTGACATTTTTATTAAGATTTTTGACTCAACTTGCAGCATTGCATTTGCAGTAAAGTGTTGAATTCTGTTTGTTCTCAAGCCTGGTTGATGGTTTTCCTTTGCTTGGCTGTTGCTTTGTCTTGACACAAGATCTCACTAATACTGAATCCTCCTGCCTAAGCCTGCTAAGTGGTGGGACTTCAGGTATATGTGGTCCCTCTCCTTCAAGCCTTCTTGCTTTCTCACTAAACTATCATCTTATTTCCTTGTTTCTCAGCCCTTTGGAGTTGAAACTATAAATAGATCATGGGAACCCTTGATTACTTAACCAACTGGCATTGTTACTTTACACATATTGGCATCTGTCAACCTCCGTAGTTCAAGAAACCAGTTGCATTGATTAATTAATTATTGATTTCTATTAGTTTTATTGGCATCTCTAACAAATACACACCATGTTTTCAGTCTCTGTCAATGTTTAAATATCTGTCATAATGGACCATTCCAGCTCCACGTTCAATGTTAATATTTACTTTTGAAATGATATACTATTTTATATAATTTTCATTCTTCTATTTCTCTTTTCCATCTTTTGGAGTATTAATATAATAAATGTATTGACTTGGATTTAGGGAGTTGTTTATTTTGCTTTGTTAGAAGTACTGGGGATTGAACTGAGGGTCTTAAAGATGATAGGCAATCTGCCACTGAGCCAAAGTCCTGGTCCAACAAGATGAATTTCAGCATTCCATTTCAATTGATATGTTGAATTGTGCTGCCTCTTTTTCTTTCTTTCTTTCTTTCTTTCTTTCTTCCTTTACTGTTTTTAGTGGTAGGCTTAAATATTTTAATATTTATATTTACCACTATGTTATCTTAGAGAAATGGAAGATGGAGTATTGTTACTTTTTAAATTGATTTTCAAAATTTGTAAAAATATTACAGTTAGGAAGGAAGAGTTGTGTTGGCTCAGAGTTATCAGTGTGTCTGTCCTGGCAGGAAGGCATGGGGTAAAATAGGAGGCAGCTGGCTACCTTCTATCTACAGAGAAACAGAGCAACACTGTTCTCTGATAACCTCTCCTTTTCCTCAGCCTGAGATCCTATGTTCATGCATTTTTTTCTAATAATTTCCCCTCAGCCTTCTCAGGTTATTTTGCTCCTGATTCTTTTTTCCATCATCCATGGGTCATTATCATTCACCTTTTGAATTTGTCCTAATTTTAAATCGGGCGCCTAGCAAGGTTGACTGCTGGAAGCTTCTGCATGACTGTACTGGTGCTTGCTCATTGTCTTTATTTTCGGTAAGTTGTTAGCAAATCCTTAAAACATAGGGGAGGGTTTGCTCTTTAGCTTCGACTGACCTGGGGTACGCTCTTGGGTTTACAGTTAAAGTTGCTTAAGTTCCAAAGTTATATCCTCTGATTCTTACTAGCATCACTCTGACATTCCCAGACACATGAACCTTGGAAGCTGCTTTTCTAATATTTTCAGATATTTTTTCAGCTCCTATCATCACATAGCTCACTCACACTGCACACTAATAATAAACAGCTATGACTTGCCAGCAATCTCTGACGACTGACTCACTCTCCTCCCCCACCTCACCTCCCTCCCCCCTCTCTGTCTCTCTGTTTCTCTCTGTGTGTTTCTCTCTCTCTGTCTCTCCCTCTCTCTATCTATCTCTCTCTGTGTATCTCTCTCTGTCTCTCTGTTTCTCTCTATCTCTCTCTGTTTCTCTCCTCCCTCCCTCTCTCTCTCTGTCTCTCTCCCTCTCTCTCTGTCTCTGTTTCTCTCTGTCTATCTCCCTCTCTCTGTCTCTCTCTGTTTCTCTCTATCTCTCTCTGTTTCTCTCTCCCTCTCTATCTCACTCTCTCTGTCTCTCTCCTCTCTCTTTGTCTCTCTCTCTCCTTCTCTCTCTCTCTCTCTCTCTCTCTCTCTCTCTCTCTCTCTCTCTCTCTCTCTCTCTCTCTCTCTCTCTATCACACACACACACAAACACACCTTCACTGTCTTACCTTCTTCTGGGCCCCTTGAATTCCTGCTCCTTTCACTTTCCAGAGCTCTTCCTCTTTATTGAGAGAGTCCTTTGGAGCCTGCCTACTTCCCTTCTCTGTGAGTTACAGTCTGAAAGCACAGTCCCAACACCAGGGAGTACAGGATTCACAACTGGTCATCTCGGTCCCTTCCCTCGGGAGTGACTCTTCTATGCTGTCTAATGTCTACTATCTGAAAATCCTGTTTCGTTGGGCTTCCTCCACAGAAGAGTTGATCTATGAAGCTCTATCTCAGCTGAAAACAAGATCACCAAATATTGATCTTTAAAGGAAAACTTGTCAATTTCTCTTGTGCTTTATGTTGGCAAATTTTCTACGAATATTTTTATAACTGTTGTGTGAGCTTAACCTAACACACAATTATTTCTTCTAAAATGATGCTGAACCTTAACTACCAGACAGCTATTTTATTGCTTAAGGCTTTGTCATCCTTTTGCATTTATTTGTTTCTTTTGTTTTTTGTTTGTTGTGTTTTCTTTATTTTTATTTTTGTTTTTAATTACTGTTAAAATTAGGGATTTGGAAGACATTTTCAGATGTTATCAAACTATAAGTTTAACAGTTGAAAACCATAACATTTACAAACATGAAAATAGTAAAAAGCACTTACATGTGTTTCTTGTGTTCTTGATGGTTGTAGGCAAGGCCCTTTCCTGGGGAATTTTGAGCCACTTAGCTTATTCCCAGTGCATTGCAAATCAAGAGCTTTAGTAGAAACCAGATTCCACATACAAGGAAGAACCATCAGGGAGCTGTCACTATCCAGTGACCAGACTGGAGCACAGATCTAATGACTGGATCTCAGTCTCCTAACTCTTGGAAAGTAAATGGTCTTATGAATGTAATACTAAATCTGCAGTGTTGCAGCACAGTCAGACAGTGATGTCTCTGAGGCAGCTGCCCTCTCCAGAGGCACACTATACAAATGACCTAACAGAGCATCCCAGCTCCCCTATGCACAGGGCATACCATATACATGACCTAACAGAGCATCCCAGCTCCCCTATGCACAGGGTATACCATGCACATGACCTGACAGAGCATCCCAGCTCCATCATTCCTCCGTTTTGCCTATCCTCTCTCCATGAAGGCCATGAGCTCTGTGGATGACTCCCACTCACTCTTCCATGTAGTCTACAATGTCTGACTCCAGGAACGTCTTTAACCAACCCATATTGAATAATAGAATGTGTCTGATCCACTAACAGGTTTAACCTCACTAGAACCTGTTCATATGTTGTTATGTGTAAGGTAAAGAAATGAAAAAAATTCTTTATAAGAAATAAGTGTACCAAAATTAGCACATAAAAATGAAATAGATATAAATTGATTTTAAATTCAAGAAAGATTAAATATAAATTTTTTATGACTTCATAAAATTAGTGTGTGAAATTGTTCCCAAATCCAAAGGAAAGTTTTATTCCTTTTCAAGTGAATAATCCCTCTACACACACACACACACACACACACACACACACACATACACACACACATACACACACACATACACACACAAGTTCTAATCATTTGGCTGCCCATTCCCTGTCTAGCTATATATCTCTACATACCAATCCAAATATAGTACAGTTCCTAAAATTAATTATGTATTTTATGCATGTGAGTACACTGTAGCTGTCTTCAGACACACCAGAAGAGGACACTGGATCCCATTACAGATGGTTGTAGCCACTGTGTGGTTGCTGGGACCTGAACTCAGGACTTCTGGAAGTGCAGTCAATGCTCTTAATGGCTGAGCCATCTCTCCAGCCGGAACATAGATTCTTAACCGATTATAAACTGAAAGCTTCATATTTAATGCAAGGATTATAAATGGACTGTGAATTCTCTCAACTTTATTTATAAAGTATTGTGTATATATACATTTTTTCTTGGCAGAAACATAATAGTTTTATGTTTTCTGAGGGATGTGTGATTCCAAAACGTTAAAGAGAGTCCATGAATTATCTCTTAGGCAGTCTGTCCTCTTTGTGCAAAAAGAGAAAACTGTGTAAAAACCAAGAATTCAAGAAAGGAAGGAAGGGAAAGGGGGAGAGAAAAAAAGGGGTTTAAGGAAAAAGAATTGAGTTCAGAAAGAAGATGCTGAAGTTTCTCCCTGGTGTGTTTCTGTTTTTGTTTTGTTTGTTTTTTGTTTTGTTTTGTTTTGTCCTCTCTGGTGTATTTACTAAGCTCCAGTTTTATTAAAATTTGGCACCAAAACATTTCTGCCAAATGTGACCTCTATTCCTAAATTCACAGATATCCGCTCAAAAAGTCAAATACATGGGGACCTCAAGGAGACAAAAAAGGCTTGGGAGGACAGATGGGATTTTTACTCAGGCACGCATACCATACTACTGAAATCTCTAATATTTCAAAAATAAATGAGAGCCTAGCAGGTGACACAAAGGGCAAGTTTGCTTCCTGTGCAAGTATGAGGACTCACGTTTGGACCCCCAGTGCTCATGTCAAATCAAAGTTTGGCTGTGTGAGCCTTTAACCAGAGGCAAAAGGAACAAAGTCAGGCAGATCCTTGGGTCTTTCTTGCCTGCTGCCTGTCTGAAACATAGGGCAAGCTTAATGTTCAAGGGGATAAGACAGGATAGCACACATTCTCCTGGGTCTCCACATGTGTGTGCACATACCTGTCCACACCAAACACACAGAGAGATGAAATGGTTGGAATTTTATTCAGAAAAAAGATTCTGTAAGTTGCTTGAGAAGGAGGGGCACTAGCACTGCTTGTATCCTTGACAATATCTGACAAGAGGCAGCCTTTGGTAGCTGGAATTGTCTGAAGAAACACAGCAGGTCCTTTGCTCATCATGATGTTGGCTTTTCAGATAGTTTCTAGATAGTTTTCATGGTCTTTTGATGTTCTGTATCAAAAGTCCCAGAGCAACAAAACCAAACAACTCAACTCCAACCCTTGGATACATTGAGTCAAATTAAATATGTTTTCCTTAAAATATTCTTCATTCGGACATGTTGTAGAGATACAGAGGGGATTAGAGGCTACGTTCACGATTTTTGAACTCACTGATGGCACCACTTTTCCATGCATATATCATTAGGCTTTTTTTCTTTGTCTTTGGACAAGTCTCAGCTACTCAGAAGGAGATAGACAAGTGCTTGTGGATATTACCTATGGGAGACTTCGTCCCAGGGCCTTACTATGCTTCTTGCCTTTTATTATACCTGAATATTTTCTTCTGAGGTTTGTTTTGGCCACATATTTCTATCCACATCCAACTCCTCACCCACATTCTGAGGTGTACACACATCCTACCCATCACTCATGTCCTTTTATATACACAGTCACTCACAGACACTCTACATACACCTAATTGTTTTATTTTCTTCACAAGCACATTATTTCACTGCTTTGTTTAAGTCCCTCCTGTTCTTGTAAAGCACCTTAAATATACTTTGCCTTGAAGCCTTTTATGCTCATGGAAGATCCTGTTTACTGTAACACTTACAACAGAGGATTCCTGACTATGATTCTCTCTTACTGTGAAGAGACACCATGACCAAATGATTCTTACAAAAGAACGTATTGAATGAGGGCTAGCTTATAGCTTACAGAGAGTTAACCCAGGGCTATCATGGTTGGAAACAGATAGGCACAGTGATTGAACAAGAGCCGAGAGAGCTGAGCATCCTGATCTTCAGGCAGCAGGCAGAGCAAGAAAAACGTGTGGCCTGACCTTGGGTACTGAAACTCAAAGTTAACTCCTTGTGGCACACCTCCTCCTCCTTATGGCGCACCTCCTCCTACAAAGCCACATCTATTCCAGTACAGCCAGACCTACTCCAACAGGCCATGTCTTCTAATCCTCCCCAGTTTACCAACTGGGGACTCAGCATTTAAACACGGGGCTATGGGAGCCATTCTCATTCAAGCCGTGAAAAGAATCTTTGTCATATGTGTCTGCATTACATTGTAGCTGTACGAACCAATTTATCTTGGACACAGAGGCTCGCCAACCAAAGGTTCCTTAATTAACAGACACATGTCGTCAGTGCAGCATGCAAGACTATGGAGGAGGCCTTATGAACAGTACCTTCTCAGACCCTGGGTAATGTTTTTATTTGCACCTTTTGACAATCTTTGAATGTTCACTTCATTCCCCTTACTCTATCAGCCCACTGTTTGGCTTGATGCAGTGATATGTATAATATATTTTAGATGCATGAATAGGTAGGAAATTATAGAAGTAGAAACAAATACAGTCAATTGCAAGATTTAATACTCATGCTCTAAAATAACTAATTTTTTCTTTGAGGAATGTATTCTTAAACACGATAAACCAGAGATTTGTCTGTGATAGGAAAAAAAATGACCAAAAATTCGACATCAACCAGGAAGGTTTGTAGTGAATATACTTTATGGATTTTTTGAAACATCTTTGAATTGATACTTTATGGTGTTTTTTTCCTTGAAACAGCTTTAAATTCAATTATAGCAAATGAGCATTAAAAAAAAAAGTGTTGTGTCAGGTCTTTACAATCTGTTATCCCTGCATACCTAACTATAAGCCAGGGAGCTATTCTCACCAAAATAAAATAAACAAAACAGGGCAGATTTCCAACAAGATATTCCTAACTTGCTTCTCTCATTCCTTGCAGTTTTATTTTTCATAGTTAATTTCTCATACATGTTTGAACTACCACCTTAAATATGTATATAATTCTGTATATAAAAATGTAATTTCAACAATAATTCTATAGTACTTCTCTGCCTGCTGAAAATGTGCTTGTATTAATAGTATCAGTGTGAGTAGTAAATACAATTAATTAGGTGATTAATTAATTAAGTGAGTGTCGAGATTGAGATATGATTCTATGTGTAGTCTTTACTGTGGAAACATGAGGAGCTGAAACATGCATCTTTATGTCCAGCACTGGGGACACAGAGACAGGTAGATCATCAGAGCTCACTAGACAACTTCTCTGGGTAACACAACTAGTTTCCAGATTCAGTGAGAAAAATCTTAGCCCCTGTCTCAAAATGAAAGGAGGAGAATAGTTAAGAAAACCACCAGACACTGACCTCTACTTCCACATGTGTCCCCTCCGTTCCCCCCCTCACACACACACACAAAATATAATAACCATTACTATTACCAAACTAGTACAAAACAATACCTCATCAAAAGGAGAAAACAGACAATTTAAGTTTCATTCTAAAATTTGGATAAGTCCTTACCAAAAAAAAATGATGATAGATTTTATAATTATTTTCATTCTGTGTGCATGAGTTTGCCTTGAATGATTTTGTGCTATGTGTGTGCTATACCCAAGGAATCCAGAAGGGGGTATCGGATTCACCAGGAACAGAGTTGCAGACCATTGTAAGATACCATGTGGGTGTTGAACATTGACACGAGGTCCTTTGCAAGGGAAACCAGTGCTCTTAATTTCTGAGCAATTTTTCCAGTCCCCAAAGAGGTTTTAAACTGGCTTTGTCTTAATGATCAAAATATGGCCCAAAATCATGCAATTTGAGTTATACTTCATGGATATTGCTCTCTAGCAGGACATTCTCTCTACACATTAGAATAGAACATAGGAACAATAGTTTTTGATCAGGCATCAGTCCCCTTCTCCTTGTCTTAGAACATTAGTGATGCTGTGCTCTCCTGGAGCTCCAGCCCTTTGTGATGATATTCTTTACTGCCCTGTAAAAGAATCTGTCAGGTCTTTATGCGTTTGCTGGTGTTATTTGTTCGTTTTTTATCCACAAAAGGATGGGCAAACATGCAGGCCAAGAATTCTTGAGTCCTTTTCATCGAGCTCTTCTCCAGCTCTTGCTCAGAAATGAGGAAGTCATAAGTGCTTTGGTTTTGACTACGCAGTATTATGTAGCTACAAACTCCTGGCTCATGCCTGTTGCCAAAATTAGGGTTACTGTTGTTATGATAAACAAAGCAACTTGAGGAGAAAAAGGAGTATTTATAACTCTCAGGTTGTGCTTGGCCAGTGAAGCAAATCAGGTCAGGGACTCAAGGCCAAAACTTAGAGATGTGAAATGAAAGAGAGGCTATGAGGAGATATGACTTACTGGCTTGTTGCTTATGCCTTGTTCAGCCAGCATTTGAACACAAGTCAAGACAGCTATTCGGGGTGGCAGCACATAAAATGGGATGTGCCTTTCTACATCCATCAGTAATTAAAAAGAAGTCACACAGGATGGACTACTCCATGCTCTTATGCAAGCATTTTCTCAATCAACATTTCCTGTTCCTAGATAGGCCTGGGTTTGTGTCCAACCCAACCAACACAGGTGCTGTTAAATTTTCTTCTTTTGAAGAATATACAACATCTACCTTGACCTCTAAGGTCCCAATGACAAAAGATGGCATAAATTCATGATAGGCAGCCATTGAGTTTATTGGACTTATAGAGTGTTGAGTGATTCCAGAGATTTGGAAGGTAGAGGGTAGAATATATGCACCCTTCAGGGAAGAACACTTGGCTGTCATTTATTCTCTGTCAATTGGGAATCCTGTGTTAATCGCCATCCACTGAAAGTAGAATCTTCTTGGGTGAGGATTGAGAAATGCATTGAACTATGAATATGACAATAATTTATTGGGAGTCAGCTCAATACCGTTTAGCACATAATCAAAGCAGGTACTCCCGTAGGGCCTATGGCCTGTATAGCATTTTGTTCTTAGCCTGATAATGGTGCCAGGTATGGGTTTCCACTTAAGTAATTGGATTCAAGTCTAATGAAGAAATGATTGCTTACTCCCATGTTATCCATGCCACAATTAAATGTGCAGCATGTTTTTATAAGCCAGTCATTATTGTATCTCACAGGGGACACGACTGGGTACAAGTAATTGATAACTACTTTTCTCTGATATCTTGCATGGCATCTTTCAGTAGTGATGAAGATTCCAGGTCAGGACCAGCTTTAGTTTTTCACATTTCATGACCCAAGTAGTTCAGGTCCTCAGCACTAAGGTCTTCTTTGTGAGTTATAGGCTATAACAAGAGCAATGGCAAAACCCTGTAATGTTTTAGGCATCAATGGGAACTCACTGGACAATAATTATCCCATCCTAGCACTGAGTTTTTTATTGTTAGCTTCTTAATAGGCTAATTGTGTGCATGTGCAACAAGTTTCCACAAAGTTGCCACGTCTTTTTTGATAGATGTTTAGTGCTACTTATCCCTCCTCATATCATCCTCTACCCTATATTTTGCTCCCCAACTCCAGTTTAACCTTTCCTGTTGCCTGGTGAAAGCTCCCTGCTACCTGTTAATAGTTTCCTCACCTCCACAGAAGACAAACGAAACACACTGAAAATGCAACACTAACAGTCACAGGTGAGAGAGTAAAACATGGTGTTTGGTTTTAGGATCCAGGTTACCTTTAGAATGATTATTTCCAGCTCCATAGTTTACCTGCAGTTTAATAACTTCATTTTCTTAACAGCCACATAATGGTCTACTGTGTAAATGTGCTACCCTGTCACTATCCATTCACCAGTTAACACAAACTGTTTTCCTGGTCATTCTGGGTAGAGTATCAAGGAACACATATGAGCAGATATTTATAAAATAGGATATAGAGTCACTTGTACCTAAAAGTAGTATAGATGGATTATATGATATTTTTAGCTTTTTAATGAACTACTTTGCTAATTGGAAAATATTTAGGTTATCTGTTTTCTTGTTTAGTTTCTTTTTAAATTCTCTTTATATTTTATCCACCAATCCTTTATCAGATGCATAAGTGGTAAAGATTTCTTTCCATACCTCCAATTTCTCTTTATTCAGGACATAGGATCATTGCTATATGGAAACACTGTAGTGTATTGAGGTTCCATTTATTAATTGCTTGTCTCGGTGCCTTAGTTTATGCCCTGTTCTGAAAGTTCTTTCCTATGCAGATGAGTTCAAGGATTTTCTCAACTGTCAGATTCAGTTTCAAGGCTTATGTTGATGTCCTAGATCCATTTGGCATCCAGTTTTGTGTAGGATGAGAGAGGGTATTGACTGTCATATTTCTATCTTGTAGCCAACCAGTTTGACCAGCATTCTTTGTTAAAGATGTGTTTTCTCCAATGGGTATTATTGACTTTTCAAGAAAAAAAAGGGTAGCTATAGAAGTATGGTTTATATTCCTCCTCCGTAGCCTTCCATTGACAAATGAGGATGTTTTTATGCAAGCATCACACTCCTTTTTAATCAATATAGATCTGCAATATAACTTGAAATCTGAGATGGTCAGACATACAGTAGTTTTGTTGTATTGTGGGACTATTTTGACTAGCTTGGGTCATTAGTATTTCTATATGAAATGAAAACTGTTTTCCAATTTCTGTAAAGAATACCATTAGAAATTTAATGGACATTACGCTGAATCTGTAGTTTGTTTTTAGTCAGATGGTCATTTTCACAATATTAATCCTGTAATCCATGAACATTGATCCAGGAGGTCTTTCTACTTTCTGGAGTATTCAATTTTACCTTTAATTTTTCAGTGTCTTACGTGTTCAATCACATAATTGATATATGTGATATAGTTTTTCTGTTTTTTCTCCTGGTGTCTTATGTATACAACAATATCATCTACAAATAGGATGGCTTGGCCCCATCTTTTCCTACTTGTCTCCCCTTCACCCCTTTTCCTTCTCTTATTGTTCTAGATGAAGTGGAGAAAATTGACATCCTTGACCTGTTCCTCGTTTTGCTGGAAATGTTTTGAGTTTTTCTCCATTTAGCCAGATGCAAGCTGTGCCCTTCCTTTATAGCACCTTTACTTTATTGAGATATATCCATGGTATCACTGTTCTCTCCAGGACTTTTATCATGGATGTACATTGAATTTTTGTCAAAGGTCTTTAATGAAGATATCTAATGAAATTATGATCAAAGAAATCTAATGACTTGTCAAAGGTATCTAATGGAATGTCAGCGGTATCTAAAACAATGTCAAAGGTATTTTATGAAATGATTTTGAGCTTTCTGTTCTTGTTTATATTAGTATGGTGACTGTGCTTATTGATTTACAGACACTGAACTATCACAGAAGATCAGGCATGAAGATGCATGACCAAGATGGATGAAATTTTTATGTGATTTTGGAATTGTTTCCAATGCTTTGTTGATTTTTCACCTATGTTCACCAGATATAATGCCCTACAATTTTACTTTTTGATGAATTTTTGACTGGTTTTGATATCAGGGGAATACTAGATTCATAGAGTGAATTTTAGAAATATCCCTCTCTTTTATATTCTGACAAATGATTTGAGGAGTTTGCATGGTAGTTCTTCAAAGGGCTGGTAGAATCCCGTATCGACTGCATTTAGACCTAGTATTTTAGTTGGAACATTTTAAATCACAGCTTCTATCTCTTCAGTTAAAGTGAAGTCCATTTGGATTAGTCAGTTCATCTGGATCTAACTTTGGTATGTTGTCCAACTATAAAATCAATCATTTCTTTTAAGTTTTACATTTTGGCAGCATGGAGAATTTTAAAGTTATTTTCTTATTTCAGGTATGTATTGTAATATTTATCACATCAGTTCTCACTCTCTTGATTCTTATTTTGCTCAATTTTAGCAAAGTTTATCAGTCTTGTTGACCTTCTCAAAGTACCAACTCTGTTTATTTGATTATTTGGTAATTTTTATTCATTAAATTCAGCAACATTTTGATCATCTCTTATTTTATACCCTTTGAAATGTTGACTCTTCTTGTTTTTCCTAAAGACATCAGATACCTGATTAAGCTATTAACTTGAAATATTCGAATGTTTTATACATATAAACATAGTGGTATAATAAACTGTCTTCTTATACTATTTCCATATTTTCCCAAAGATTTTGATATGTTGTGTTTTCATTTTAGTTTAGTTCTAGAAATTTTTAATTTTCTTTTTGATTTTTTTCCCTTCACATTATTTTAGCTGAGTATCGTGTCATTTTGCTCCATTAAACTCTCTGCTTAATATCTTCTTATTGTTCTGATATCTAGCCATGATTCACAGTTATTACATAGGATATGATTTCAATTTTCCTATATTTCTTGAGACTTGCTTCATATACTACTATGTGAACTATTTCGGAAAAAGTATGTAGGCTACTGACAACAGGTATGTGTGACAACAGTTTTGTGACTGGTGGAATATTCTATAGGTAGTCTTTTATATCTCATTGATTTCTCATGTAATTTAGCTCTAAATTTTTTTATTTAGTTCTTCATTTTTTAAGATGATCTATCTATTGCTGTTTGTAGGGTATTGAAACCACCTCTTATTGCTGTGTAGGAGCCTGTAGAGAGCCGTTTGTGCCGCACCCAAACATGGCACCGGCTTCCCGCAGATGACTCAGCAAACAGAGCCCAAGAGACATGGTACACATGTGCCACAGACGTCACAGCCCGATCTAGGGGCATGCTAATGAGATACTGGAGGGTGCACAAATCAGGTAGGGACACGAGTCTCCTGGGCATATATAAGCAGTGCATTTTTCTTCCACGTGGATCCCCTGCTCAGAGTGTTGTACAATAAAGGTTGTTCGCAGAAGAATCCTTTTGTTGCACGCCTTTTTCCTGCCGGCAGGAAGTGGGGCATGTGACAGGAGTCAATATGTAGTTTTAGTTCTAATGAAGTTTCTTTTATTAAACTGCATCCTCTTATGTTTTGTGCATATTTGTTTATGGTTGCAATATCCTAGTATTGGTTTTTAATCCTTTAATTATCATAATGGATTCCTTACTTCTTCAGTTAGTCTATTTAAGTCAGTTTTTCTGGCTTTTAGAATAGCTGCAATTGCTTATTTCTTGATTCCATTTGCAAAACAAAATAAAACAAAACAAACAAAAACACCTTTTCTATTTTTTTACCTTAAGGTGTTATCTACAAGTAACTGTGAGGTGTGTTTCTTAGAGGCAAGGACAACAAAAAATAAATCCTATTTTCTGATCTAGTCTGCTAGTCTGTGTCACTTTGCTGAAGAGTAGAGAACATTAATATTGAGTTATTAAGCAATGAAATCCATCCTCAACAAGAAAACATCAGCAGGAATCACTATCCCCGACCTCAAGCTATATTACAAGGCAATTGTGTTAAAAACTGTGTGGTACTGGTACAGAAATAGGCACTCGGATCAATGGAATAGAATAGAAGAGCCAGAAATGAGCCCTCACATATATGGTCACCTGATTTTTTGACAAAGGAGCTGTAAACGTTCAATGGAAAAAAGACAGCCTATTCAACAAATGGTGTTGGTCCAACTGGCACTCAGCATGCAGAAGAATGAAAATGGAGCCTCTCTTATCTCCTTGTACAAAGCTCAAGTACAAGTGGATCAAAGATCTCCACATTAAACCAGGTACACTGAAACTATTAGATGAGAAAGTAGGGGAAACCTTAGAACACATAGGCACAGGAGAAAATTTCCTGAACAGAACACCAATGGCTTGTGCTCTAAGGTCAAAGATTGACAAATGGGACTTAATCAGATTGCAAAGTTTCTGTAAGGCTAAGGACTCTGTCAAGAAAACAAAATTACAGCCAACAGAGTGGGAGAAGATCATTACCAACCCCATATCAGATAGAGTCCTAATATCCAAGATATACAAAGAACTCAAGAAGCTAGACACCAGAGAATCAAACAAACCTATTAAAAATGAGGTACAGATCTAAACAAAAAGTTCTCAATTGAGGAACATCGAATGGCAGCGAAACATCTAAGGAAGTTCTGGACATCCTTAGCCATCAGGGAAATGCAAATCAAAACCACCCTGAGATTCCACCTCACACCAGTCAGATTGGCCAAGATCAAAAATTCAGAAGACAGCAGATGTTGGTGATGATGTGGAGAAAGAGGAACACTTCTCTACTGTTTGTGGGGTTGTAAACTGGTACAACCACTCTGGAAATCAGTCTGGCGATTCCTTAGAAAATTGGACATAGTACTACCTGAAGACCCAGTTATTCCACTTCTGGGCATTTACCCCAGAGATGCTCCAACATAAAAGAAAGACACATGCACCACAATGTTCATTGCAGCTCTATTTATAATAACCAGAAGCTGGAAAGAACCCAGATGTCCTTCAGTAGATGAATGGATACAAAAATTGTGGTACATTTACACAATGGAGTACTACTCAGCTATCAGAAAAAAAATGACCTTATGAAGTTCTTAAGAAAATGGCTGCATCTAGAGAATATCATCCTAAGTGAGATAACCCAGTCACAAAAGAACAGACATAATATGCAGTCACTGATAATTGGATACTAACCTCAGAAATCTCTGAACAACCCAGAAACAACTCACAGACTGTGTGAAGTTCAAAAAAAAAAAAAAAAGAAAGAAAAGAAAAGAAAAAAAAAAAAACCATTATGTTTACTCCTTACCAAGAAAACTTTGACTAATTCCAGGTTACATCCTGTTTTACATGTACTTTATGCTCATTGTAACTAGTAAGATCTTAATGCACACTATCAAACCTTAGTTTAAAAAACCAAGCAATGACAAAAATGTATTCATATACTTTTATGCAAAAATGCTTAAAAGTTGTACATTTATCTTTGTTTTTTTAAATAAAGTTCCTCAATAAAAAATAAAATAAAAATAACAATGTTCATCAACTCAACATTTTGTTGCTTTTGTGATTTATTGTTTTGGAATTTTGCTTGTTCTTGGTACCATTGGGTAGTATTCAATCATCTTTTTAGACCTAAATGCTTTTTCCAATTGTTGTTCTGTAGAGCTGGCTTAGTGGTTATAAATCCCTCAATTATATTTTCATCATGAAAATTGTTCTTTCTTCTTCAATTATAACTGAGAGTTTTGCTGGGAATAGTTGTCTGGACTGGCATCCATGGTCATTCATAACATAGGATGTAAATCATTCATAAGTTGTAGAATGTTAATCCCATCTTTTTTAAGTTTTTATGTTCTCCATCGGAAGAACACTGCTTTTACTCTGATGGACTTGCCTTTGCATATGAATTTATCTTTCTTTCCTCATTCAGTATCTGTCCTTGCTCTGTACATTTAAGGTTTGGACTGTTGCATCATGTGCTTTGTTTCTTTTCTGGTTCTGTGATGTTCTACATGCTTCTTGGGTCTTGATAAGCATCTTTCTTTTCTACTTTGCTAGGAAATTTGTCTATGATTTTATTTAAGATATTTTCTGAGTCTTTGACAACACAGGTCTCTTCTTCTTTCAAGGATATTACTCATAAGTTTGATCTTTTGTATGGTTTCCTAGAGTTCCTGCATATTCTATCTTTGGGTTATTATGATTTCTTTCCATTTGGTATTTTCTTTGATTATGTGGCCTGTTTCTTGTGCTTATCTTAAAGTCCTGGCATTCTCTATGCCAGTTGGTCCAATCTCATGATGAGACAGTTCTGTGAATTTGTTGTCTGAATTCCTGAAGTTTTCACTTCAAGCTTTTTTTTAAAGATTTTATTTTTAGAGACATTATCTTTCAGGAGTCTATCCTGTTTTCGCATCTTAAATTGTTTTCACTATTTCAGTCAGTTGTTTGTTTCTACTTTGTGGTCTTCCTTCTGACATTCCTTGATATTCTTTTAGTCTTTTAATTATGTTTATTGTGGTTATTTTGAATTGACATTTTTGTATGTCACCTAAGTCACTTTTTGTTGAGGACACTACTATGGAAGTAGTAATTGTTGTTAAAGACATATTGCTTTGGTTAATCATGTTATGGAAACCTTACCTCTCTCCTTTTGAGTGTTTGATGTTCTGTTTTCTGTTATTTCAATTTGTCAGGTTCAATCACCAAGCAGTTTACTGTTGGCATTGAAATGGAGGTTTAGAAGTCTCAACTCAGCTTGAATTGTGTGTGATTTTTAAGCCAAAGAGCAGTTCTTCTGTATAGTTAAGAATTCTCACAGTCAATCTTCAGGAATCCGGGGGAAGTTCTGAGGACTTTCGATAGTACTCATTATGTGAATCTGGGGTCCCTACAATAAAAGCTAGGTCTGGTGGCATGGGTGGGGAGCAGTTGGTGGACACTGATCTTTCAAGTATCAGAGCAGTGTGTAGCTGGTCGAGTGGATTTATTATTTGTCCCTGAAGTGGGATATATCTTGGTTTTCAGGAAAGGCTGCCATTGGCAAAAAGAGAGTCTATTTTCTCTCTAAAGAAAGTGTGTGAAAATGACTGCAGAAAGATAGGCAGGCAGACCCCAGAAAGCTCAGAACAGCAAATACCCAAAAAACAATTCACAGATATTATGAAGCTCAAAAAGAAGGAAGGCCAAAATGGAAATGCCTCAGTCCTTCGTAGAAGAGAGAACAAAACACTCAGAGGATTTGGAAATGCAAGGTCAAATAGAGGAACAGGGATTAAAGAAAAGATCACTCAGAGGCCACCTCACCTGGGAATCCACCACATATGCAGCCACCAAATCCAAGCACTATAGCTGATGCCAAGAAGTACTTACTGGCAGGAACCAGACAGAGATACCTCCTCAGGGACTATGTCAGAGTCATATAGATACAGCTGAGCATGCATGCAGCTAACCATCAGACTGAACTTAGGGACTCCAATGAGGGTGCTAAAGAAAAGACTGAAGGAGCTAAAAGGGTTGCAACCTCATGGGAAGAACAACATTATCAACCAACTAAACCCTCCAAAACTCCCATGGACTAAAACACCAACCTTTGTGCACACATTGAGAGACCTATTGATCCAAATTCATATGTAGCTGAAGATACCAATGTCTAGCATCTTTGGTCCAGGGAGGGCATGTTTTCCCAATGTAGGGGAATGCCAAGGCAATGGGGTGGAGAGGGGGATTAGGAGAGAGTGCACCTTTGTGAAGGCAAATGGAGGGGGATAGGGGAGGGGAGTAGGGTGGGGGAAAGAGATAACATCTAAAATGTAAATACAGATTATCTAATAAAAAATGAGAAAAATAAAAGAATAAAAGATAGACAGATGTTCCTCAACTAAATCATAGGGATGGATGGAATTACTGGTGTGACTCTAGTAAACTTCTAGAGAGGAACACTAGAGATTGGTGTCGTTGACAGTAGGAGTCTCAATGAGTAAATTGTATTGATTATAAATTAAGCTACCATAAGGCTGATGAAAGCCAATGTAAAATAATAAGCCTCTTTGATTGATCTCTTACTTTCCCTACCCTGAGATCACCTATGCATGTAGACTGTGACTTAATTTAGGTTTAGGCCCCTGTGACCATCTACTTTCAGGGTTGATGGTACCAGACTGCAGATATTTTCTCAATACACCATAATTTTATGCATCAAGGTGATAAATATTAAGACAAAATTTGTATTTTTAACATTTTCAACTTTATAGAACTTAGAGCTTTGAGTGTGCTCTTTCTTCAAGGATACCCAATGCACAAGTTATGAAGCAAACTCTTCAGACTTGGGTATAAGTGACTGTGCTAATCAGATTGTTTAGTAACATGCCCTGGGGACATCATGAGTGCTCCAAAGAGGACCAAAGGTTTTGTAGGCTGACAGCCACCTAACACCATTCTGTAATAATTTGAAGTTGACATTTCATACCCAACCTATGGCTTTCACTACATATTTTAACTTCCTATTTATTTGTCAAAAGTTGTTCTAATAAATCTAAAACTTATCCCAACTTTTCAAGAATGTAGAGTATAAATTACAGAGCCAGTGACAAATTTCTTCAAAGCAGGGTCTTACCTCACTGTAACTTTATTATCTCCTACAATGTCAGCTCTTAGAACACATTGATCAATCAAGATCATCTATATTTTGTATGTTTAGTGCACACCTTTGCAAAAATAACATTTCTAGAGGCTTCTCCTAGACAACTTAGTGTTCTTGGATTGAACACACTCATGCTGCCAGTTTCAGTTCCTGTTCCTAAAAAAAAAAAAAAAAAAAAAAAAAAAAGCACATCAACAACATAACTGCATATTTTCTTAATATTCTATCAGATGGGCTTACTCAGAAGGAAAACTTCCAGGAGGGAGTTTAATTGACATTTTCAAGTGTTTCTAAATCCTGGCATGTTTATTGGTGCCTCCTTAAGGAAATCCATGACAACATAGGCAGTGATAACCTTTACATATTCCTTCACAATGCTAATGACCAAGTGGGAGAAATAACGATCAAACCTATGACCTAAAGAAATCACATTCTACTACTATAGGAGCTAGAGGCATTCTATCTTTTACATCACTCTGAGTTTAACCGGAGGTGAGATGATTCTAACATTTTATGTTACCCCCAAATCTATAATGGGACTTTGGCCAGTGGTCTGTCCACTGCCAATTCCTGTGTAGCCTAAGTTCATTCCTGAAATTACTAATTGGTTTGAATTTTAGAAAATTACAACCCAAATGCTACTGAGGAGAAAAGTGGGATCAGATGAAACAATATCAGGCATTATAAAGACCAGAGAGACGACCTTCACCAAAGGTGAGATAAAGAGCGTTTACATGTAAGAAAATCATGACAAAATTTCAAATTATGTTGTCTAGTTCTTCCAACCTATGCTAAGAAGGCATTTGCCCCAGAACAGGCTTAGCCCAGTTAATGGCTTTGTCATGAATTGTGTCTTTCTGATATCCAATATAAAAAGCATATTCTGCTTCAAGCACTGAGATACAAATGTTCTCATTTAATGCGTGAGTGATTTTGATTCGACCAATTATTATTCATATTGTTGGTTATGGATATGGCCTCAATGACTCTTTCAAATCAGGATGTTCATTATAACACAGCAGGTTTTACTTCCTTTTCTATAGATGTTCTTTGTACTGTATTTTCAATAAATATATCTTACCCCAAGCATCACTTAATTTGAAAATGACCCTGTTTTGTGACTTAAAATTATCTGTGATGCAGATTGAAGCATTTCATTGGCTTTTCAGCTTGCAATGCAACCAGTTTTCTTCATTGTGCTCAGTTCTGCTAAGACTACCTCTGGGATTCATGCAAGTGAGAAACTTTCTTATAACAGGGTTGACCAGTTGCCTAGACTGATCAGACAGACCCCTTCCACCATATGCATAATTTTTTCAAACCCAATGGAAAATACATGCTGGCACAAACCTTTCTTTTTTTCCTTTCAGTGGCAGTTAGCAAATACTCATGTCTGATTTCTAGACCCCAGTATAATTTCTAGAATCTCAGAAGATATGTTGCATTCATTTCTGGTATAATAAATTCTTTGAGTGTTCATTTAATATGTTACCCTAACCCTGAAGGCAAGGTTATTGGCAGCTCTCTCATCCCAGTATCATTTCTCTTGGAAATACATAGTTGAGTCTTAAAAGCTAGTAGTCAGTTCATTAATGTGGTATAGAAACATAGAATGAGACAATATAAATATAATACAGCAACAATAATACAGGAATGACTATAGCAAATCTGCAATGCTTCCTTAAACAAGAATTCACCCGATTATAAAAACCAATGGGTAGTAGCCTGCTCTCCATCTTTCTCTAACTTTGTGTTAAATGAGAAAAGGGGAGGTCAGCTGATTTATCTTTTATGCTCCCTGTCTATTGAGAATATCATTGAAGTGGAATGATCCAGGAAAATCAGATTTGCTGTCAACCTTGAGGAACTAATAGAGTTTCCTTTGCCATGCTAGAATAAAAACAGTTATTATATAGAACATGTGGTTTGTTTTTTTTAATATGCTACTTAGTGCCTGTATTTTTATGAAAATGTTACTTAATCCCTGTGCTTACTTTCATATATGTATAAAATAAGGATCATAATGTCAGCTGACCAAATGTACTAGCAGACAGATTATTGAATGGGAGTCAGCTAATGTTTCTGCTGCCTTTTGTTGACTTCAGGATTCCAAAACACACAAAGGTGCCTAGCAGTGAATATAGTGCCCATAAGTGTTTCTTTTTTTTATTTAAATTATTTTCTTTATTTGCACTTTAGTTGTTGTGTCCTCAGTCCCCCCTCCCACAGTTTCTCACACCTTTCCTCCTCCCCCTTGCCTCTAAGAGGGTACTCTCCCCCCCCCACAAAACCTCCCACTTCCTTGGAGCCTCAAGGTTCTCAAGGAATAAGCACATCTTCTCCCACTGAGACCAGACTACGTAGACTTCTGCTATATATGTGCCAAGGGCCTCTGGCCAGCCTGTGGATGCTCCTGGTTTGTGGCTCAGTCTCTGGGAGCTCCCTGGGTTCTGGGTTAGTTGAGAATGATGGTTTTCCTATGGGGGTCATTCTCCCTTTCAACTTCTTCAGTTCTTCCCCTAATTCAACCTTAGGGGTACCCAACTAAAGGGATCCAATGGTTAGGTGTAAGTATCTGCTTCTGTTGCAGCCAGCTGCTGGTAGGACCTCTCTGAAAATAGTCATGCCAGGCTCCTGTCTGTAAGAGTATCAAAGCATAGTAGTCTCAGGTCTTGGTGCCCAACCCTCATGAGATGGATGCAAAGTTGGGCAGGTCCATACATGCTCCTTTGAGGGAACAAACACCTCACCTCACTCAAAGTTACAGGCAACTTACAGAAGAGGAAAGAATTATTTGGGCTCAAAGCTCCAGAGACTTAGAGACATAGTGGCTGAGTTTGAAACTGAAAGCAGAGGGTTCACCATTCTAACCACAATGTAAAGCAGAATGAGTGAACTAGGACTGGTACAAGGATCTAGAATTTCAAGGACCACACCTAGTAACATTCTTTCTCCAACAAGATGATGCCCCTGATTCTCCACTCCCAAACTGGGCCATCCACTGAGGACTAAGGAATCAAATGCCTGAGTCTAGGGGGGATATTGTCTTGCAAACTACCACAGTTGGCCAGTTATCAAACAAGAAAGGGAGTCAGACCAAGCTCTGAATTAAAGTCAATTTTCTTCTCTTGTGTCCCACCCTTGCTGATATTGCCAAATTACCATTTCCCTTCACGAATCCTGACCTCAGAAGGGCACCCTATTTTCTTCTCTTCGTTCTTTTCAGGCCTTTGCAGCACACTAGCAGAAACAAATAGAGGTCTAATCTATCTCCATGCCTGAGAATGCCGTCAAGGATGTAAGAAAGATGCAGAAAAACAGACTTTTAAAAGAGGAATGTGATTGATTTGTTCCTACCTTACTAATTACATTTTATAGAGAGAGTTTACACATGCCACTTTTCACTGCGCTCCAAGGAAAAGGAGAAGGGGAGAGCATTAAAAAGAAGAGTATGCCATTCATGTTGACTAATGAAGGCATCTCTATCTTATGTGACCACCTTTTCATGTGTTCCTTTTTAAACTGCAATCAATGGGAAGGACAGACATTCTCAGTATTAATGGACATTTGATTAGGCAGAAGTATGTGTCCCTCATGCTAATGATCAATGATGCTTCTCTGAATGTGAATTTCATTGCCCTGGGGAGGAAAAAAAATGTCTTTCATTTGCATGATTTAAAAAAAAAAATCCCTCTCGATCAACTCGCATTAATTCAGTTAAACATTTTTAACTCAAAAGATAGTTCAATATTAACAGTGCAGATCATTTCACAGAATTCCTTTGAGTTTCCAAGTGTGATACCTTGAAGTCTGGTACCTCCACGGACTTTGATGGTGACATTGACTTCAATGGCAGAAGGACTTCTACACCCACCTCGGCTCTGTCTTTTCTGATCTCATTCTCCAGTTGCTCACACCTAAGCCCAGTTGGAAACCAGGTGCCATTTCTGCTCCCGAAGAAGCAGCTGCATCTTTTTAAATCATGGTCCCTCCACTGAAGATGGGGAAGCTTCAATGTGATTTTTCAATAAAGGAGCTGTGTCGAGCAGCTGTCAAAGAACCAACGTCTCCTCTCTTTCATCTCGTCTAACACTCACCAAGGACCAGCAGAATATTCCGTGCCCATGAAAATGTGGAGTTGATGGCAGAGCACAAGGGAATTCAGTGGAATCCATTCATCTATGAAGTACTGAGGCTTCGTGGTTACTTATCTTAAGGCTGATTACGAGCTGGTGCAAATTATGTCAACCTGGAGGGGATTGTTATGCAAAACAAAATAAGACATACATAGAGACATGAGCTTGTGACTAACACTACCATCCCTCCCTTTTCCCAAAATGAACTTTTGAAGAAAAGAAATAGGAGCACCTTGAACCCACTGGTTTCCTCCTGAATCCATCCATGTCAAATGCTTTTACAGCATCTGGTCCCAGCTCAGAGAGGAAGAAGTAGCCCTTCTAGTGCTAACCTTTTCAGGACCTTGTCAATCTTCTAAATCTTCTCATTTTAATCATCTCTCACCAGGAAGCCAAGATCCTGAGAGTGAGCACTGGCTGTTGCCTTTAGAGCAGGAATTGCGGCCTTGCTTTTGAGCTCTGCTTGTTACCCTTTGACTTTTCTTAGTGGATGAGCTCATTCTATGAGATGGATCTGGTTCTTCCTTGGTTTAATTCACTCAGTGTCTTCTTTTGCATCACACTGGATAGATTTAGACAAAAGTGAGTTGGGTATGGCAGGCTTTTAAATAAAAACCATAACGGGGCACTATGGGTCTAGACAGAGGAGACATACACACAATGTGCTATGACTTCATAGCTTCTGGTGAGCTCCTGAAGAAATGGGACAGGCATGTTGCCAGCACATTGCCTTCTAGCCTGAGGTGCATATGACTATGAGGTACTAGAGAGAAGAGCTGTGACTTTTATCAGCCCTGAATTAGGTATAAGTGGAGAACATTCCAGAGAAGTCCACACTAGCCATCCTTGAAGGTTCAGAATTTGGTGATCTGGAAGCATTATTGTAGAGTATCTATAACAGGAATTCAGGAGTTAGAAAATAGGAAAGTACAATTTAGGCTAGCCTCTTGACACTGAGCCTGTGGGAGCTTAAATTCCTCTTTGGATACTACATATGTTTAGACTATCATTCATCTCAAGCAGCTGCCATTTATTTGTGATGACATTTAAGCATCCTCCCTCTCCTGCATCTAAATTTTTTATTAATCATTATAAAAAATAATGTTGTTGACTAGTGTTCTCCCTGCAGTAGACTATGGACAACTAACTGTCCCTTCAACCTAACTATGACATTTTCTAAGCAATCTACATCCAAATTTTTCTGAGTCCTCTTATCCCTAACCTATAATGACCACTGTTATGCTCCCTAAATCTATGAGATAAGAGCCTTTTAGATTTCATGTAGGGGTTAAACCATGTGCTACTTGGGCTTTGTGCCTGGCTTACTGTATTTCTTCTCATGTATTTCATTCAGTAGTATGGTCATCAGGTCCAGACACTTTGTAGTGAATGGCAGAATTTCTTTCTTTTTGTAAAGTCCATATTATGGTCTATTGTATGTTAGCAGCCTGTGTTCTTCTCGACTCATTCGCCATACATTTGATTGATCCCATATCTTTTAGCACAAATAGTGCTGCAAGAAGCACAGAAGTTATAATGGTTTTCATCAAAATGGCAAATGCCAATGGGCATGTAGAGAAAGGGTTGCTCTTAACTGCTAATATTGAAAATATAAATTAGCACAACCACCATGAAATACAGTATGGACGGCCCTTGGTCTTTAAGAAATAACTATCGACATTTTGAAAAGTAGAAATTAAGAACCAGTATGCAAATGGACTTTCCAAGGTCACGCATCTAATACATGGCAAAGTCTAGGCTGTGTCTAGGTTTGTACATACAATACTACCTCTTAATCTGTTGTCATGCTTAGGTCATGAACACAATATAGAGTTCAGAGAACTTTTAGTGGAAAGAACTTCAGTTTTGACTGTGATAGCCAAGTAAGATAAGAAAAATAATGTATGGAAAATATATAATTGCACATGCATCTGAAAAAAGAGAGAAATTCTTTACCCCCCACTCATGCGGAAACAATGGCCCAATTCAGCCCACCCTGCCTTGGCCTAAGGGACTTCCTTGTGTAAACAATTCTCAGGAGAATCATAAAATGTGCTGACTGATAGCCATCTGACCCTCTAGAAGTCCCAGTTAGGGTCCTGATGACTATGCTCACTAACCAATAGGTCTAAATGTCAGTATGCTTAGCCAGTGAATTTAAATTATAACCTTGCTGATGTAACCTGTATCCCTAAAAAGTATAAAAACTGTTTGTAACAGTCTTTCAGGGTCTTCACTCCTCTAAATGTAGGCCATCCCAGTGCACTGGATGAATAAACCTCTTGGTTTTGCATCGATTCCCGATCTCTTGTCTCATTCATGGGAGCCTCAAATAGATAAGACTCAATTTGGGTCATACACACCTTCTTACCAATTTAGACACCTTTTTCTTCCCTTCAAGGCCTTGCATTTTATGCTACCACTGAAAGGCTCTCTAGAAGTTTGAGAACAGCAGAATAAATAGCAAATGACTGATAGAATATAACACCTACAGGCTCCATTATATGCTCTAAGTGGTAAAGAGAAAAGTGTTCTTCAACTCGCACTCCACACACATATTTGCATTCACAAAACTTTCTGGCATATTTACTGGCAACCAGAGATGAGGCAAACAGGGTGAGGTCTTTCAGTAGCACCACATAGACCATTAAACACTCTCATGGGTATATAAGCTTCGTGGCATGACTTCAGGGAGAGCCGGCGTTACTCAATCAACAAAGCCAAGGTAAGGATGGGCATCTGCAGCCCTTTGTCCCTGAGGCTCCAGCCCACCTGACCTGATTTCAAAGTTTGCATTTGCTTTGGTTATGCTTCCTGTTTTGTTTTGTTTTGTTTAATTCTTATTATTTTGGTTTAACTCTAAATTTGTAAACACTGCATCTTTTAAAATGCTAAGGATCCAAAAGCTAACTGTTTAAACTGAATTCAATCAGTGGTTATATAGCATAATGTCATAATATTTTCTGTACTGTTTTCTCTTGCCTTATTAATATAACCATCAGTCTATTAGCTTTAACTGCCTCTGGAGACTGAGCAGATGTCTTCAATGAATACTTCCACCCATAATTACCCCTTATTTTTTTCTGGAGAAGTTCGGCTAATTCACATCCTACCAATGTATATGAAAAGTTTAAATGATTTCTCCCCAAATGCATTACCTTTTTCTTATCTACATTAAGTTCCATCTGTCATTACGGCACACAGTCTCACACTTTGATTAGATCCTTCTGGAGTTTTTAAAAATCCTTGCTAGTTTTCTTTTCTTTCTTTCTTTCTTTTCTTTTTTTTTACTAACCTAAATAATCTCGAAGCATTTTATAGAACTTTTTAACAGTTATGACTTTTTGTCAGTCTTGCTTTGTATGGATTTGCTATTAGTATTACGTATGCATAGAAATGTGTTCAGGGTGATGATTCAGCAATGAGAACTCAGAGCTACTTAAACAGAAAAAAAAAATACAAAAGCAATAAAATCAAGTCTGGAAACCTTTTACTTTCTTTTGTGCAGCGTTAACATACATATGTTTCGAGAATAATTTTGATTAATTGCTACCAGAAGAATTAAGGAAATTCCCATAGGCAATTATGCCTTTGACTCAAAATTATATCAGAACATCTTTGCTTGCTAAATCTTTTGAAACAATGGTAATTGAGAAAAGCCCTTGACCTTACATCTATGAAGATGCTTTTTAAACTAAAACTGTTTTTAATACATTCTGGGTCACTAAAGGAAATAATTTGCCATGTTTTCAAAATCCAACTGGTTTTCCTTGTTGGACGCAGATTCAGGAACAGGGCGCTGAGCTTTCACAGCCTGGCTTCATCCTAATAGACAATGCTGGACTTCCAGTTTGCAACATCATCTCTCCCCTACTTTGGATCCCTGAGTTTGGAAGTAATTTTTAACTCTAATTAAATGCAATCTATAAATCCATTCACTCGAAACTGATAAAGGCATACTAGGGCTCTGCAGACTGGAATTCACTGACAGCCCAGACATGGTCTCTGACTAGCCCAGGTTATGTCTTTGCCATTGACCTGGAGTCTCCCCATCCCTAAGGAGTGAACTTAAATACAGCTGTTGAGATCTCATTGTTCTCGGGCATTATGCTAAGTGATTACTTACATTACCAAGTTTAGAGTTTGTTGGTATTTTACATATGAAATTTATAAAGATTGAGGGTGACCGAAGATTGATCTAGAACTGAAAGTCGAGCACACCACATTCCAGACTGGTTTTTAGCTATCTATTTCTTCTCCACACTAATAGCTGTTCCCAGTTTAACTTTTCACTTGCTTCTTGGAAAATGCGGTCCATTGTCTCTGGTCCCGTTATGTTTGACATTAGAGACACTCATTTTTATTTCACATAGGAACTTCTTAAATTATTGAAGCAACTTTTCAAAGTCACTGTTTCCTCTTCAAATTTAACTTCTCTGTAAGTCAGCAAATGAAAATCTTTTGTATCGCATCACTTACTCTTTTTTTTAAATTTTATTGGATATTCTCTGTATTTACATTTCAAATATTGTACCCCCCCACTCTGTTCCCTCCTCCCTTTCAACTTACTTCCATGAAGGTGCTCCCTCCCCCAATAGCCCTCTCCACCTCAGGGTGGCTGGTTGGTGATGTTTTTCCTGAGGTTGCAACCCTTTCAGCTCCTCCAGTCCTTTCTCTAGCTCTTTCATTGGTGAATCATCACAAAGTAAACAGACTTCTGCACATTTTAACACTGTCTTAGCTTATTTGATGCCCTCCACACCTTGTATTTGTGTAATATGATCCTCAAGTCCTTTACAGAAACCAGAGCTTAGTGAAATCAAAACATATTTTTATCAGAAGACACAGCATGGATGAGTTAGACAAGGTTAATTAATCAGTTGTTTTGAAATCTACTGGATCAGTTAGAAAGCTAATCATTTCTTGGTGACATAAATAATTATTGCTTATTGATCAAAAGTTATACATTTAATAAAACTAAAACAAATTTACAGTAAAAATGAGTATTTTATTCCTTCTTCAGAAACATGTAACTCAACGAGTTTTATTTACAACTTAATATTCTAATATCCTTTGAAAATAATATCCTATGTGCCTGAATTCTTAAATCCAGAGGAGCCCAGGAACATACAATTTTCACATAAAACCAAGATCAGCTGCAAGCCTGGCATGTGTCAGAGTGTAAAATGCTCAAAGCTACTCCATGGGGAGAAATGAATAGAAGGGGGTACAGAGAATACAGTCTTGGGACATAACGCGAGGAGAGAGAGGAGCTGACAAAGAGGCGGAGGTTGAAGAGATTCCCACTGTAAGATAGAACGGGGCATGGCGTCTGGGGAACACAGCCTAATGACAGCCAGCAAACGTGTGGGCAAGCGCGTGTTCCTACAGGACGGAACTGAGTTCTGACAAGTCTCGGCCAGTGTCCCGAGCATTACTGAGGAAGGGGTTATACTAACCATGAATCCTGCCTCACAAAACACACACCTTTACTACACCTACATATGTGAGTACATGTGCACAAATGCGCATAAATAGAACTTTGTATCTATTGGGTCGCATTCCACACTGTTCCTAGAACCCTTTCCTCTCCCATTCTGAGGGTAAGCTCCACCTACTCTGTCACAACCACCGTACCTTAGGTAACAATGAGTTATAATAGTGATCAGAGCTTGTTTGATCCTAGAAATGGTTCGGCTGTCACTCATCCTCCTGCCAGGCTTTAGCATCCTTTCCCATAGCCCTTTCCTGAATCTTCTCCTAGCGAGTACTATAGAAGGATTATTTTAATTGGCATCCCTGTTATTACATTTAAAAAGCTACACCGGAGCCCATATTGATGAAACAATAAAATAAAGTGTTTTTCTTAATACTAGCATTATGGCTAATCCAAACCAGATTTCAAGGGAGAACAAGGAAGAAAAAGCCGAGAGGAATGGATTTTCCTTGCTTCAGATAATTAGCTGGGCGGTGGAAATTTGGATGTTTGGAGTACCAGCCATGTCCCTTCTCCAGGGTACAGGCAGAAGCTGCCACCTAACAGGGACCCCCCAGTCACGTGATGCACACGTTTTTGCATTTTCGATGTAGAATTGAAATTAGAAATACACCTGCAATCCTATATAGCTGATACTTTCTGCTTCCTGTTTCATTTCTTTTCTTTCCTTTTTTTTTTTTTTTTTTTTTTTGAGTTTTTGGTTCCCTAATCGTGTATTCAATTTTGTTTCTCAAGTTCTAGCTTTCACACTTCTTTGCTTCTTGCTTAGTTTTTTTAACCTTTATTTTTGTGTTTCATGTTTATGGGTGTTTTATTTGTATGTACATCTGCACAACACATGTATACACTGTCCACAGAGGACATGAGCAGGTGCAGGATCCCCTGGAATTAAAGCTCCAGAGAGGGTGCTGGGAATTGAACCTGAGTCCTCAGAAAGAGCAGCCAGTGCTCTAAACCACTGAGCCATCTCTCCCGCCAGTCAGAAGTTCTTAAAAAACTGAGGTACCCTGTTTGTGAACTGTGGTAGGGTCAACAACACCTTTTACCATATTTTCTTTCATGATGTTTCATTGCTGCCTAGCCTTAGTCACGGATTTGCTGCCAAAATAATACACTCAGATATTTTGCTAAGATGAGTTAAACATATTCTCCAAAGAGCGTCCCAGGTTGTACTAGAGTGAGCTTCGCTGACTGCTCTATCCTACTGCAGAAGACGACATAGCTTGTTTACAATAGCTTCTTATAAGCCAACTCATAACATTTTAATTCAATGGGATATGTAACTCATGTTTCAATTAAAAGTAAAATTATTACTTTCCTTCATTTGCGTGATTTTTTTGATAGAATAGTACATTTATATGGTAATTTCCCAAAGATCAACTTTATTTATCGGCAAAGAGCTATTCTGTGATTGTTGTATATTTTCTTTGCTTCTGAAATGTTATCACATTTAATTGCCTGATCTTATTTGGGTTGCAATCATAGTCATTAATTAGTGAGAAGGTGAGGGACAGCATCATATCTAACTATCTGTTATGGCTGCTTTAATGAGGAAAATACCTGCCATCATTTTAAAGGCGTCCTGGATGCTTGGCAAACGCTGCTTGCTGTAGTGTTCTCATTTAGGCTGTGAACATCAAAGGAAATTGATGTCAGGTGTGAACAGAAGCTGTTGAATATATCTGCTGAGGAAGCTGAGTGGTGTGTCTGAGTAGGAGAGATGAAGGGCAGCTCAAAACATTAACGGGAACTACAGGTAATTAGTGTAAACCTTCAGTGCCTGGTGTGTCTGCGGAGCAAGAAAATACATTATTTATATTTATCCACCATGGCACTCTAGAAGTTTGAGTATTTCTATGGGTTTTTGTTTGTTTGTTTCTATTTCTGTGAAGAAAGCAGAGGCTAATGTTGAATGATAAAACTATACTATTTCTAAGACATATTTTTCAAAGGTTATAAGAAAACCCATGGTGCCATGGTGTAGAAGTAAAGAAAGGTATACTTTTTTATAATCACCATTAAAATAGCAATCTATAAGTTAGTACCACTCCTTGATTTTTGGCTGTATTTCTAGCTTCAGAGGGGCAAATGGGAGGGTGAGGGATTACTAATATGATGGCTTCAGTAAGCATCGCTTGTAGAGCAAAACTCAGCATTCTAAATGGCGATCCTTTAGCAGGGTAGACCCTTTAACAACTACACCTATATATGGTGCATCTGTAATTCAATGTGGCAAAATAATATTTACATTCCCCAAAGGCTCTTACAATATATTACACACAAAAATGAGCTTATATAAGCAACGCCAAACTACAGATGTGCTGGCAGCAGAGACAGTCTCTGTGGATTGCTCTGCATGGCGAGCCCTATCCGTCTGGAGAAACCACCATTCTTCAGTTGAAAATTGGAATTAATGTACTGAATATACCATGGGCTTTCCTTGAATTTTGGGGGTAGAGTTGAACTTAACACCCATTTTAAAAGATGTGCAGAAATCCCTTCTTCGTGCCTTTATTTCTCCTGAAATATTAATCTGGAGTATCTCAACTTCTCTTGATAGTCAGTCAGAAATGCCTGTTCTTCCTAGAACATTTTTTTTTCTATTGAGAAAAAAGCATTTTCTATCATTGTGTCTGTGATGTGGAAGATTACCCTTTATTTGTACACTGCTCACTTACATGTGCAGACTTGGTTGATTAGATGCAATTTCCCCAGTAACTATTGACTACAATGACGGCAGCTTCTTTTCCCTTAGCATCCAATCGATGGGACAGGCAACCTTCAGGTTCAGTGAATATTCCTGACAGACAGTGCATGCTCATAGAAGTTATGGATATATCTATGTGTACATATCTTACATGTGGCAAAGTTCAGTGGGAGTAACATGTTGAGTGGTCATTTTCTTACTATCTTTGATATCTCTAATTATGAATGATAATAATTACAGCATGATATGCCCATAATCTTTTCAGTTATACTACTAAAATGTAAACATCCATAGATAGATTTTTTTACTTAAATTAATTAAAAATTTACTTTAATCTATAATTTCTCTGTCTCATAAAACACACATCATAAACCCAATGTCCACAAATCTGAGATCCTGTTGTGAAGACAACTATTCAAGCCATGAGTCAAGAAACAACCTATCTAAGGCAATTCAATTGTCCAACACTTAGCACTGTTCAGTGCCAGAAATTGAACAAATTTGCCCTTACAACGTTCTGTGGTTCACACTTTGAGATAAATAATCATAGTCTTTATCTCCTTTTTAAACTCATATATCCTTCAAAGTAAACATTTGATCCACCCTGAACAAGTGCTAAATTATAGCCATATATTTTCACATAATATATGATAGTAAGAAATTGTATATATGGCCTGATATGAGCCACTTCAGGGAGATTCTAAACTCTCCATCATGGGCTTGATTTTGATGCTGTATATCTGAGTCTTTGGTATCCTGGGCAATCATCATCTTGATTTCTGGTCCAAGCTTGACCACTGCCCTGGAGGGTGATTTTCATATTTGCAGAAGAGTGGAGATAATCATAGATAGATAGATAGATAGATAGATAGATAGATAGATAGATAGATAGATAGATAGATAGAGAAAAAGAATGGCTATAGATTAGAAAATTAGATAGATGTTATAGATATAAATTAGATAGATGCAGAGATAGACATACACACACAAAATTAGAGCAAGAACTATACAGAAAGTACCAAATTATACTATTTTCATTATTTTTAAATGTTAAATATGTATTTTTTCATTTGGTATGTGTACATGTATGTGGTTATATGACCCATGGTGCACATGGCATGAGAGATGAGAAGAGGATATTTGGCTTCCTTGGGGCTGGAGCTTCAGGAAGTTATGAGCTGCTATTCTGCATCTGAGAATTGAATCCAGGTCTTCTGAAAGAAGTGCTTTTGATCACTGTATCATTTCTCTAGCCACCTATTTTCATGCAATCATTTGGATATCTACCTTTAAGAATGAACATCTGAACCTACCCTCTAAAATAAATATTAGGTAAATATATTTTTACTCAATTTAAGAGGTTAAGTTATCTTTATAGGCCCATGGAGGTATCAGTGTGCTCTGTGAGGAAGCAGCTTTCTCATGATCATGTTAGGTTGAGCAACATCATTTCAGCAAATAGACTGTTATAGTGACATTTGGTTGAGAGTGATGGTCATGCATCATGGAACCAGAATCACTGTGCTTAGATCCAAGTTCTATTATTTAATACTGCTTAATTATTAGCTCCTTCAAAACATTTTCCCAAGGGAAGATGAAATGAATGCTTCCCTCAGTTGATCATGTTGAAAGTGTTTGGTGCATATTTGGCACAATATACTGTGAGCTTTGTGATCGCTCATTTGCTTTAATTATCAGGCTATTGATCTTAAATCAAAATAAAATTCTGGAGGCTTCATATCAGAAACTCTTTCCCCCTTTCTTTCTTTCTTTAAGTCATATTTATTAATGTCTTAGATTTCAGTACTCCAATAGAAGAAGCATTTTAAAAAATACCCAACAAATTAAAACTATACTGGAGATTTTACATGGGACAAAACCGTCAAGACCTCTTCTTTTGGGTCACATTTGACCAGTCCCTAACTCAGTGTTTCCAGGTAATCCAATAGGCTCCTATGCATTTTACCATTCCACCATTTCTGACTTCATACTCTCCCTGATGTTGACAATGGTCTCACCTCTGCTCCTAATTTCCCTGTATCTATCTTGCCCTGAGTAGTCTCAGCTACCGTCAGGGTTTCAGTTTCCATGTATGGATTTGCTAGCACCCAAATGAAGAATTCCATGACAAAGCTGGCTCTGAGTCTGAGTCCTGTCTGAGACAGTCTTCCTAGTCCCACCTGGAGATGCCACAGAGACATCAGCTTCACCTCAGGTCCAGATCCTCCCACTCCCTGCCATCAAAACTGCTCATCCTCCAGAACAGTATTCTCTGAGACTGGCTAGTGATACCTCAGGCTCTCGAGTTAGCAATGTGCCATCTTGTTACAGATCGGTCCACTGTCTGGTGCCTCATATTCACTTTAAATCCAAATTTCTAAAACGTGTGCGGCAGGAAATAAGCTCTGTAGGATTTATAGGACCCCTGGCTTCCCACGTGTGCTTCAAAGATCTGTCTAAGTATAATCAATGTCAGAACTTTAGGGTACCCTGGAGAACTGAGGTGTGGCATCAAGATTATCTCTGACTTTTTCTAATAAGATATCGATTATCTCTCTTTTGACTTGATAGTGGACACCTCCACACCAGTGGTTCATAGCCTATAGCAGCTCAAAGCAATTTCTCTACCTGTGGTATTTCTCATAGATAGGCCCACAGATTTGAAGAGGAAAACATAATTTATTTAAGGCTATGAAAAGGGGGGAAATGTGAGTGCAAATGTGGGAAAGATAAAAGATAAAATGTGTTGGGACAATGTGTCCTGGAGAACAGATGGCTGCCGCGGGAGGGAGGTGGTTGAGTAGCTGTCCTGAAAGAAAAGGAGAGTCTATAACGGGGAGTGTCTATATAAATCTCCCCAGAGTGCTAAGGAAGAGAAATTTAGACTAGCTGTTGAGCTGAATTCATTTCAGAACTCGGCGCCTTTGGGTAACTGGACATTTCCTGTTCCAAGTTTCTTTGTTCCTCTCATCCAGGAGAGTTCATCACTGATAATATGCAGGTATATAGTATGCTTCTCTTGAGACAAACAGACCACAGAGAACTAAAATTACTGTTCTCAGCCTTTTCAAAATTGTTCTTCTCCTTAGTATTTAGCTAAGAGGTTGGATTATATAATCATTACTTTATCCTTACTAGTACCAAGTCCCTTCACACTATATTGAGTGAAATATAGAGCTACATAATAACAAGACTGAGCTCACTGCAGAAAAGTATCCCAAAGACCCAAATGTCCACTCTGTTCATTTTAACAACAATTTGAATACTCTTGTTGAAACTCAGCACTAGATGAAAGAAAACATTGTATTTTTCAACCCAATAGACACTTCAATCAAAGTGCATTTTTGAAATGTGCATCTGAAACAGAACCCATCTGCTGCCGTTAAACAATACAAGAGACTTCTTCATGCCTTTCCATAGGTTCCGTTCAGCCACCTATTTGCATGTGCCTTAATTAAGCAATCTGAAACACTGACCAACTCAAAGAGGAATTTCTAATTCTAGAGATGTCCTTGAAATGTCACCACTACCCAGATGACTTTCCTATCCATGAGAAGGAATGTCAGCACAAATCTGGATCTGCTCTTTTTTCCAGAATGATCTATGAGAACAAAAGAGAGAGACCTTAAGAGCATATGCACAAGAAACTAATGTGGCAGCGTGGATGTGGGGTAAATGGCTTAAAGCAGAAACACTGGAGAACTTGAAAGCTGAAACAAAAAGAAAAGGTGGATAACTGAACTCAGATAGGAAGGAGACAAAGTAAGAACAGAAAAGATACTTTGTTTCTTTGTGTCACCCCCACTCCCAGCACAAATACAGTTAGGACTTGAAAAGATCTCAGGAGTCACAGTGACCAAATATGGGTCATTTAATGTCAAGCATCAGCAGAGCTGAGACACAATTAAAGACACCTCTTTTATTGGTGACCCCTGGTTCTGAAATTCCAGCACTTGGTTGCCTTGTTGCAGTATGAGGAATAGTGAGGTGGAACCTACGCAAGGAACGTGTTCAAAATGTACTCAGTAGCTCTAATGAGGTTCTGGCATTTGCAGTATTTGTTTTGAAAATATAAAAACATACATGACTCAAGTTCTTATTCAGAGATGTCTTGTGGGATGAGAGAGTATCTAATTAAATTGAAGCCAGAGTGCTGTCTAAAACAGAGTGGTGGCCAAGGGATCCCCATAGACAGGAGACAGGAAGCAAAACCTTTTGTGGGTTTCTACTGAGAGAAAGCCACCACACACACACACACACACACACACACACACACACACACACACACATTAAAAAAATAAAATGACTAGAGCTGTTCTGGGATTGTAGCCGCTTTACATGTATTGATTTATTGGTCCTCATTGTATTAAATTATGAAACCAACATCAAAGAATTTCATGAAAGCAGAGTTACATTCCTATGCAGGTTGGGTGAATAGGATGGTTATCCTTTGGGATATGAATTAGTGGCAATCAGCAGGAAGTTAAAATAATATTTCAATTGAAATACTAGCAAAAAGAAAAGGCAAGGCTGAGACCAGCTGGTAAAGAGATAACCAAATGCTAGCTGTCTAACATTAGTAAGGATTTAGTTTGCTTGCAATTGGTTTACCAGAGAGCTTTTCAGTTAGTGCCAGACGAAGCAGTGAAGGACTGAATGGTCTTCTTGGCTCCAGAGTACAGGTGTCATGTCACTGGATGATCACAGTTGACTAACGTCATGTTATCCATCCTTCACAGGCCTGTGTGGCTGCATTCACACTAGGAGAAGATTAATGAGCTGGAGAGGGGTTAAAGCAGTACTTTGCCTGGTCTTTCTGACATGTAAGTAGCACCCTTTCTTCTCTTCTTTCAATAACTCACTTCCACATACCCAGAGATGAAAAGGAGTTCCAATGTCCAGTCAAAACATTACTCAGAGAATACTTGGATACATTTTCAAAACAGCAGATTAGCTGTATCTTGCTTTCTTTCTTATCTAGAAACGTATAAGTAGAACCTTTCTCTGTCCTCAGGACACTCATGGCCTTTGACTTGAATGTTGCCTTGTCCTCTTATTTGTTAATTTAATACCTTAGCACATTTCAATGGAGATCCAAAACAGTGAATTTCACATTCATATGTGGTATGTGTGTGTGTGTGCATTTTGTAAAACTGAAACCTTTAGTCAATATCAAACAAACTCTGGGATTGCAAAACAAAGTTTAAGCATTGCCTGAACCACCTCTGCGACATTTTTTTTTTTTAGGACCCAGGAAATTACTATAGTGTCTTTGCTACTGAATTCTGAGAAAAAATCTGTCCAGCTCTCAAAACAATAATTTTCTATCCTTGGAGTAACCATTTCTCTATCAGAAACCCCAGAAAAAGGAAAACACTCTTTTAGATTCAAAGAACACCACAAAATTCTATCAAGGAGGCTCAGAGGCCATGGGCCATGTAAATGCACATGGTGGTGTTGACCCTAATGTAAGACAAAAAGTAACTTTCCCAGTGAACCTGTTGGTTTCTCTGAGAAAACCGACACTCTATTCACTGGTCTCAAACGGGACCTATACCTAAATGCTCAGTTGGCCATTTAGCCATAGAAAAGTCAAGAACATTTGTTCAGTTCATCTCACCAAAGGATGTATGACAAAAATACTCCAAGAATACAATCCTCTACTGGGTAATGGTGGCACACACCTTTAATCCTATTGCTTGGGAGGCAGAAACAGACATATCTCCAGGTCTGAGGCCAGCCTGGTCTACCCAGTGAGTATCAGGAGAGCCAGGGCTACAGAGAGAAATATTCTCTCTGGGAAAAAAAAAAATCCATCTCTCTGAAAATGGGGCAGTACAGTTGTTTGAACATATCACTTGAGTTTGCTGACAGTTCTTCCATCAAAACATAGAACCAGAGTTTTCTCTTCTTGAATATGTTTAATCATAATGACTCATTTTTAATTGATATAAAACAGCAGGGGTAATACAGCATGCCCTCAGAGCTTAGCTTGGAAAAGCATACTTCTAAATTACATTCATTCTGGGACCTGCATTCCTTGCAACTAAGGCAGGTTCTTGTGAGAAATTCCAGGGAACCATTTTAAAACTCAAGCATTTTACCAGCCCCAGGCAAGCCTAACCAAGACTGCAATGTCTCCTGGGAGCCAACACAACTTCAAATCATTCATATACACATACACATACTCATCTATGAAGTATTGAAAATAAACTAGAACATAAAAACCTAGACATTGATTATGCCCCATAAGCCAGCACCCGTTACATACCTCTCTGCACCAGGTATACCTGTGAGCTTATTAAAATGCATATTGCCAGGTTCCATGAATACACCTGAGTATGTAAGTATATATATATATATATATATATATATATATATATATATATATATATATATATATATATATATATACATATATACATATATATACATATATATATATATATATATATATATATATATATATATATATGTAACTAAGGACCCTGCACATCTAATAAAATTCATGAATATAATTCTCAGTGAAACTTGAGAAACAGTAACATATACATCATGGTAAAAAGGGACTCTCAGACAGCTGAATCCAAGAAGCGTCTCCCCAACTGTAACACTAGGAACATTAGTGGTTCTTGTTCTTGCAAAGTACTGGAGCTTGGTTCCCAATATGGTGGCTTACAGCCACCTGCAACCCCAGTTCCAGGGCATCTGATGCCATCTTCTAGCCTCTACAGGCAGAAGGCACATAGAAAACATGCAGGTGCACATAAAAACATGCAGGCAAAGCACACATACACACAAAAGCAGATTTCTGTTAATTTTCTTGAGGATAAGAGACAGTTATGGCATGCAGTCGCAAAAAGGGCTTAAAAAAATTCCCTTCCATTTTCCAAAGTCAATGGTCTAATAGTCTGATTTCTATCCGGCAGTAATGATTTAGCCTTGCCATTGTGAGCCATCTAACACTGTGCATGAACTGTGGCTTATGGGTCTATAGCTCTTAAACTTCAAAAGCTTTCTTACATCCCTGGTTGTGTAATTTTTTTTTGAAATATAACATAAGACTCAATTAATGTAACGATGAAATGACTAGTGGTATACAATAATTAAATGTAGCACTTCAGAGGACAGATGCGAGAGCTAAGAAGGATCTTCAGGTATTTCTCAAATGACTTCATTTAGAGATAGCTACCTAAATAGGCCCTTCATGTCACATAGGCCAGTGAATGCTTTTGGAACTGTCTCAGTTCAAATACATTGAAATACTCTTTATTTGAAACGTAGACTTTACTTCCCAGATGAGTGGGATGCCCTCCTACTATTGAATGCTCGTATTGAATCTCCCAGCTTCTCAAGCAGCAGAGGTTCCCTGAAGGCTAGCCATGGCTGTGGCAATGGGCAACACTGTAGTCCATTCCAGGCTTTGAACATTTGAGGGAATTGAGAGCTCTTTAAACAGAGAGCTTCGTGGTTTCCTGCACAGTACCTGGAACAAGGCCTGATCTATAGTATACTTCAAGGACCTAATTTATAACCTTGTCTGAGCACTGAAATCACCTGCGGCGTTTGTTACACTTGGCCTTAGAGATTCTGCTCAATTAGTCTGGAATGTGACCCCGACACAGGGACTTCAGAAAGCTCCACAATGCTTTGAGTGAACAGTGAATGTTGAGTGTCACTCTCCTGGAGCATAGCTGTGAATGCCAAAGGCTTCAACCTACAGTTTAAAGAGGGGCAAGTGTGGCATTTTGTAGCTGGATTTATTGACTAATTGTGCTGATAAAGCCTCACCTGTAGAATTCATCTGCTTCACAGATCCTGGGGGATAGACATATGAAATAAAATCAGCCCTTTCCTACCTCAGTTCTTTTGATCAGAGTGGCCTACAGCAATTGAGCGTGAACAAGAACGGAAATCCATTTAATTCTAAGTGTATCCCTTATCAGATATTACTCTAAATGATTTGCATATGCTAATTTACCGTCTTAATATACAAAACAAATAAAGGTATCTGCTCCTTGTTAACAGATTAGGTTGCTTGTTTAGCAATGTCCTGAGACTTCCCCAAAATGTAGACAGCAAACCCAAGAAAGAGGTAAATCCATATTTCACACTGACTTCAAGACTCTTGCTTGCAAACTTAGCTCTCTTTAGGAATACCTGTAATTGCTTGCAGTTCTGAAATCTTGCAGTGGGGTGCAATCAGTGGTCTAGTCGATGTGGAAAATTGCCCATGGTTCTGCCATCTGTAACATCAATGAAGCGCTCTGCCATGGCAACATTTAGATACCAGAGAAGATCTGTGATCACTTATGACTTGCACAGCAGATGTCAACATCCTGGACATTTGTGGTGAATTTGGTCTAAAGCTTGCCTTATGCTATGTGGGTTCCCAAACTGCTCGAGAATCTCACATTTAAGACCTTGAGGGTTCCTGGCCCAATTGTTTCCAATTGGTAAATAAATTTTTTTGGGAGGGGGTGCTAGTATCCACTTATAAGTGAGTGCATATCAAGAGTGCTCTTTTGTGACTGGGTTATATCACTCAGGATGATACTGATTTTGAATAGTGTTAATCAAATATAGCAACAGTCAGTGGCCTCCAGGTTTATACTGAGTGTGCTAGTGTCTCTCCTAAATCCTCTAAGGACGGACATTTTTACAGTGCTGGGTAGCACAGTGAGTACTTTCTTATTTGATACTCATAAGTCTTTGTATAAGGCATCACTTTTTCTGATGCTTCAATCTCTTGGTTAAACAAAATTTTATCCCTCAAGATTTCAAGTCCAGCCGGATGGTGCAGATGAAAAAGTAAAGCCTGGGATTTCACATAAGCAAAGGTGCTGTGGACACTTTGAATGTTTATTGAGTTGTATAAGTTACTCCCTTGATATATCAAGGAAACAAAGAAGATAATTATGACAAATTCAATAGAGTCTCAGTTAGGGTTTTACTTCTGTGAACAGACACCATGACCAAGGGAACCCTAATAAATAACAACGTTTAATTAGGGTTAACTCACGGGTTCAGAGGTTCATTCCATATTACCAAGGCAGGAGTATGGCAGTGCCCAGCTGGCACGGTGCAGGATGAGCTGAGAGCGCAACATCTTGTTCCAAAGGCAAACAGCAGACAACTCATTTCCAGGCAGCTAAGACTAAGGTCTTCAAGCCCACACTCAAAGTGACACACCCACTCCAACAAGGCCATGCCCCTAATAGTGAAACTTCCTGAGCCAAGGATATTCAAACCACCAGAGTCACATACTTCCTTAAGGAGGGTGGACAAGTATGAGGTGTGGGTATGACTTCTGAAATCCTGCAGCACTTCATGAGATGGGGAATGTGGAGTGTGCTGACAACCATCTGATGTGCCTGAACACGCTCTCCTGGTTGTCTCTTTTAATCACCAGGAAAGATGAGCATTGATAACTCTTATTAATTAATTTATTACTAAAATTGATAGTTTAAAATCAATGGCTATTTCTTTTTATTTTAAAGCTAGTAAATTATTTTTATTGTACATACATGTGGCTGTATGTGGGCATGTACAAATCGCTACGGTATACATAGAGGCCAGAAGCTTCTAATCCCATGACCTGGAGTTATGGGAGTTTGTAGTTGCCTTACAGGAATCATGGGAACGAAAACTCTAAACCGCTCTGTAAAGGCACTAGGTATTTTTTAACCTAGGAGCAGTCCCTCCAGCCTGATGTTTGGTTACAAATAAGTCTACCAGATGTAATGGAAAAGAAAAGCTATTAGGATATGGGGGAAGTGGACCTATTGAGAGTCTTTTGGAGCAAACGCCATGTATGTCAGGATATTTACAGCAGTCTAATTTAGCAGTATCAGGACAGTAGACAAAAATCAGCAGCAGTGACTCAACCCAGCAGAAACAGCCAGGCCTCAGCCAAATCAACAACCAGGACCAGCAAGAACATCAAGAGACCAATGTTAATTCAGCTTTGGAAGCCTCCAGTTCCTGTCCACGAGTCTTATGTTTACTTCCGCCAAACATCACATGAGTCTTACTTCAACAAGACACCATTGGACGCAACTAACTTTCCAAAGAAGCCGTCAGTGTCCACTTCACTGGAGAGACAGCTCAGTGATCAACATCATGTACTGCCTACCTAGAGGGATCCTGTGTGCATAGTGGGTGGCTCACAACTATTGTGACCCCAGTTCCAGAGGCACAGATGCCCTCTGTGCAACCTGTATTCACGTACAGAGACACACTCTCGCATAAATAAGATAGCTTCTAAAAATCATCAAACAGTGCTTCTGAAAAGAGGCTCCAAAGAAGGCTTCCCCTAACTGGCCTGGATCATGACAAAAACAATTTAGGGGAACTTGTAAGGCTCATGCTGCTCAGTTGGCATTGATATAGGCTGTGGTGTAACCAAAAATCCTATTTCTGCCTTTCCCTTGATCTCTCTTTAGCACTGAAAGTTACTTAACTGTCTTCATAGACTTGCATTCACGCTCAGCATCAGCTTAGAAATAATCAGAGTCTCAGTAAGTTCAGCTGCCTTTCTATCACAGGATAGCTTCACTCACAAAAGAAGATGACTGGCCAAGGCACATAGCGCTTCAGGAATCATTTCTATGTTCTAAATTTATATATGGCAATCTTTCAGTGTCCTTCAAAGTAAAATCAATGTGCTTTATTGGCCTAAATTTCTTGAAATTAAAAAAAAATAAAAATAAAAACAGTATTGGTACCAGACTATTTTTCCTTATTTTGAAAAAAAAAAGAATCAAGTTTAGATTTGCTCCTTCCAACAAGCATGGCCATTAACACACCATAGAAACGAAGTTCTCTGTAGGGACATGGTGGGGGGGGGGGGCAGAAATAAAGCCCCAGGGAGCAGCAGAATGAGTGGAAATATACCACTTTGGAAGGGGGGAGCTGAGGGGACCTTCTAGAATGTACCAGAGACCTTGGAGGTGAGAGACTCTCGGGACACAAAGAGGGGGACCTCAGATGAAATGTCCAACAGTGGGGAGAGGGAGCTTGTAGAGTTCACCTCCCGTAGGAAGACAGGGCATCAAACGGAGGGATGGAGTTGCCATCCCACAGTCAAAAACTCTAACCCAGAATTGTTCCTGTCTAAAATAATTGCAGGGACAAAAATGGAGAAAAGACTGAGGGAAAGGAGGTCCAGTGACTGGCTCAAATTGGGACCCATCTCAAGTGGAGGCTCCAAGACCTGCCACTATTCCTGATGCTATGATGTGTTTACAGACAGGAGCCTAGCATGACTACCCTCCGAGAGGCCCAAGAAGCAGGTGAAAGAGTTAGATGCAGATGCTTAGACCCAACCAATGCACAGAAGCCAGGGGTCCCTGTAGTCGAACTGGGGAAAGGTTGGAAGAAGTTGAGGAGTAGGGTGATCCCATAGAAAGACCAGCAGTCTCAACAAACCTGGACCCTAAGATCTCTCAGACACTGAGAGACCCACCAGGTGGTATACACTAAGGGTCCAACACACCCCTAAGATGTATACAACAGAGGTCTTGCTGCAATGAGAGAAGAGTCACCTCACGCTTGAGAGACTTGAGGCCCCAGGGAATGAGGATGCCTGGCAGGGTGTGAGGGGGTATCCTTTTGGAGACGGGAGTGGGGGGAGAGGAATGAGATGAAGAACTATAGGAGAGCAGAATGGGAGTGGATAAAGGCTGAACTGCTGGACGCTAAAACAAAATAAAGATTAAAGATAATAACAATAATAAAAAGAGAGAAATGAATGGAGTTTTCTTAGCTCTATTGTTGCCACAGTCCCATCAGCCCCCTTCCTACAATCTGAGTCAGCCAATATATTTAGTAATTCGTCTTACTTTGGTTGTCCGTTAAGTACTGAGAAAAGTGTAAAACGCCTGAGTTATACACATTCAAGGTGTTCTCAGAGTGTCAGGGTTCTTTTGAGCCGGCACCTTGCTAAAGACCAAGCTATTCTCACTTACAGCTCCTTGACTTGCTCTGAGGTACACAATGAGACAAGAAGATTTCCAAACCACCACAGAAACACAACCAGAGCCACAGAAGGGAAGCATCTTTAGTTGGTGGTCTGGGTGAACTGAGCACACTACCTTGTGCTTCCCAGGGGAAATAATAATCAAGCTTTCCATATTGGATGCTCTTAAGTACCTGGTCTGTGCTACACAATCTAGAGATGAATTATACAGGACAGATTTCAGGGAGATGTGGGACATATTTAAAAAAAAAGCTTGAAGAGAACAAATACACTTACACCAGATACTGTTCCTCATAGTCTCTGAATATTTGTGTGTTGGAGCAGGAGGTATGTGACAGAAAAATGAAAATTATCAAAATTAAGAGTGAAGGAAAAACAATATATAGTTTCTAAGGGGAAATAGGCTCCAGATAAAAATAAAATTTGCTTTGCATTCGCTCAATCATATTTTCCACTGGGTCCATTTGCACAGTTAGAATTAGGAAAAAAAAAACAAAACAAAACAAAAAACCTGAAAAAAAGTGAATGTGCTACTTGCATATTTGTTAGAAGAGAAGAAGAAAAAGCCCCATAGGTCAAGTCTCACGGAGAGAATGCCAAATGTCTTTGTGTCCAGTTATTTATGGTTTCAGATAATTGTACAGAAAATATCAAATTTGCATAGCGTGATTATTGCTGATTATTTATCTAGCAGTCAAAATGTTTCAGTGGTTCCTAGGATGACAGATTGACAAGTCCTTAAAACTCATTCATTTTAGAAATTTGCATGTAATTAGGCAATCATGGAGGGATGTTTGTGGACAGAGGATAACACTACAATACGCTGGAAGGGATTCAAATGCTTGACAAAGTGTTAACATTATCTTTAGATTTAACCAAGCTTTAAATTCTTGGCTCAGAAACACTATACGTATGAATTGAATACAGAAGATCCAAAAATTATCAATGGAGTGAATTTCAGTTGTTTTTTTATTTTTCGTTTTTATTTTATTTTATTTTTTGAGAGAAACAATCGCTCACTGGACTCAATTGTATTTTGGGGGTATTGTTAGATTTAAACGAACCAGAAGGGATCTAAGATTTGAAGAAGAAAAACAAAGGATAAAAGACAATAAATGACTCAGAAATTGCCCAGTTATTAGTTTTCTCAGCTCAATTTCTCTCAAGGCCTGTGACCCTGGGTGGGCTATGCCTGAACCTCAGACTTCTACACAGTCAAACTTGTAGACTCGGGACTTAGGATGTTTGCCAGTCTTCTCTCCCACTTGTAAAGATTTAAAATATCAGAAAACTTCTTGCAATTGAAGTTTCCAATAAAGGAAAATTTTTTTCTTCTATTAAGAAAAAAGTTGTATATTTCAATTCACTGCATCCTAAAATTATAGAAGTATGGTGTATACAAAATGACAATCACAATTGCAGGTACAAAGGCACTCCTGAAAAATGAAGCCTTTCATTATTATGTGGCCATTTCCTGCTGAAATCCTCCACATGGCTTCTTCAGGTTGAGATGGACACTAAAATCTGCATTTGAAAGTTTCAGATTGTCTCTGATCTTCACACAGAACTGTCTTTTCAAGTAATTGATGTATATTATGTAAAATGCTTCCTTTCAAAGCCAGACTACCTGAAGTATCAGGTTATTATAGTAATTTAAATCAATGAAAATCTTAACAAAGGTTTATGAAGGGTTATGAAAGGAATAAAAGTTATTTCTTTTGACTGCTGGATTCATAGTTTATAACTTGATTTAAGAAGATCGGTGCTCATCACTTTGTGATGTTACTAACGACTTTTAATAGAGAGGTATTTTTTTTTTTTTTGGATGACAGCATTTTGTAATGCAGAATAGTAAACTAAATTTCTGAGCAGCAGACTATGAAGCCATGAATATTGCCTGAAAAGTATAGACTCCAGGCGACAAATAATGAAGGAACACTTACAAGGGTGTTTTCTAATTTCACCAGTGTAGGCATAAAGGGTGTTATTCATTTAGACATTCAGACAAGAAGACTCATATGCAATCATAGGAATAAAAATACAAATTCCTGTGTCACGTCAGGAGAGGGAAACTGGTAAAAGTCCTGTCAGTGAGCCAGTGTGGAGAACACTTTCTAAGTGATAAAATGTAACATGAAAAAATAGAAAAGCTCATGGCTTTTGTGCAAAACAGACCACAAATTGAAACTAATTCTAGAAAAAAATCGCCAGGGTACAGACAGTAACCCCATTCTCTAAAATGCAATCTGCCGAGACTAAAAAGTCAGTTCATCTACAGCCTCATCAACAGACATCATGCCACCTCTAAAATGAGGCCTTGCAAGAAGATCTAAACAGTAGTCAGCCAGTATGAACCCAGTGTAATCTATACCAGTTCAGTAATGCCAGTCTTCGTATTAACCCGGGGAGGAAATAACTTAGGCTTTGAGGACCATCACGACCACAGAACTCAGACAATAACAAATAAATACAGAGCAGAACGTTATATTGGTCATGCTGGGATAAAGCATCAAATGCCATTGGTGGTACCACTCAAAAAGTATTCTCACACAGTTATGGTCAGAGTCCAATTTCCAAGTATTTTTTGAGGCTCTTCATGTCAGATTCCAAAGGATGCCTTCTTGTGCCCACATTTTTTGACTTTATGCCTCTTTTGTGACCTCTTTTAAAGGTTCTAGTGTTAAATATAGACACTTTGGAAATCATTATTTCATCATAGGGATATGAAGACCATAATCATTACTTAACAACTGCATCCTAAAGATGGCTTAATTTAAAAGCCTGTCTGAGGGCTGGACTTGGTCCATGAACTATCATTTGCTGGTCATTGATCCACTACAATGGTGCATACAGCTTATTTTAAATAGAAGTCTCTGTTTTTAAAATTCTGGATGGGATGATGTACATACATATCACAGACATAATCATACATGTGATGTGCGCATGTGCTTCTAATCGGGTGATGTTGTCATTGACTGGTCCATAATCATTGGTCCAACATGTTTATAATTAATGTTACTACAAGAATGATAGGGGAAAGTGGAGAGGAAAAGGAAGAAAAACATACACAAGAAACTGGTTATTATGCACTTTTCTCAAGCCAGATATAGGGTTAAACGTGCCCTGCCTTCTCCCACTAACTTCTAAAACAGAGTTAGGTTTTGGAATATGCCACGTCACTGGTGGGAAACTATAGCTGAGTGTCTTCCACTAGTTACAGTTCCTGTGAGACCTTCTGTAGCCATGGGTTTGTCTACAAGTACATGGTGTTATCCGAACACACCTTCATCTCCTTGACTATGTACAAGCTGTGCAGCAAAGAGAATACATTCCCTTGCAAATGGCATACACAGATGCAGAGTAAGTCAGCACCCAAGCAGCTGCAAACCCTAGAGGAACCCAACTGAGATCTCTGTAATTTACTTACCTGTGAGAAAAATTATTCCAAGCCAGGGCATGGCTTAGGATTCAATTGCATTGTCAACTAAGGGTTGAAGTGGGGCCTGTCCCCAAAGTGCCAACCAGGTGGGTCTACCTAAGGAAAGCTTCTCATAGTCAAGCTAGTCCTGCCAGGACTACTACATCAAGCTGAACCAAGTACAAAGAGTCCCATTTACTAGGCTGCAGTAAGGAGGGTCCTCAACAGTATTTACACAGGCTTCCCTAGTGAGGTGCTTCTTGTCTGGGTGCAAAGTATAAATAGGCTGCAAAATATTTGCTTATTATTTTAGGAAATTTGGTGCCAGTGCAAATGGCAAGTTTAATGGCCCCAAAAACTGAGGGGCTCTTCATACATCCACCTGCCTAAATGTGGGGAACATTACTGCCGATCACCTCTCCTTTCTGCATGGGAAGGCCAGATTCTCTGTACAGGAAACACATTGTGCTTGGGAAGATGCTGTTCTTGGCCTCTGAGCTGAGAGTAATCGGACTCTAACAGCCAATATTCTGAAATATCTTCAGTGCAAGTCACCGAAGAGTATGGAGTCATGTCCTCATTCAGGGAGCACTCAGTGAGTGGTTAAGACCACTAGAAATATAGACCACTAGAAAAAAATATTAACCAGAAGCTCAACCAAGTATAATTTATAGTGGAAGCCCAAAGGGACATTATAAGACCCGTCTGAAAGGGCTATCATGGAGTCTTTCCTACTGAATGCTTTCTCACCAGGCTATGCTCCCTTGGGTGTCTTAGAGTTTCTACTGCTGTAAGAAAATACCATGACCTAAACAATATAGAGAGGAAAGGGTTTATTTGGCTTATGCTTCCACATCAAAGAAAGTCAGTATAGGAACTGAAGTGGGGCAGGAACCTTGCGGCAGGAGCTGATGTAGAGGCCACAGAAAAGTGCTGCTTACTAGTTTGCTCCCTCATGGCTTGCTCAGCTTTTCTACCAAAATATGCTCTGGTAATCAATAATGTCTTAGACTTCCTGTACTATACATATTATGTGGAGGCATGAGCAGACTGGATAACTTATTTTTATCCCATCCTCTTGATGACTCCATCTCCTCATAACAAATTAACTTGCCTGTCATAGTCAATGTCCTGCTAAACATCCAACCTCACTGTCTCTCTCAAGTTTTTTTTGAAAGCTGCTCATTATTTCTCATGCTATAATAAATATCCTAAATCAAAGTAGGAGTCACATCCTATATCAGAGTTTATGACTTCCATATCCCTCATCATTATGTTTGGAAGAGACATGGGAGGACTTAAGAAAAATGCTTTGCTATTATTTCTTAGAGACAGTACTTTTGTCTATATTTGTATAGCAACTTTAATGGTATTTATATGCTTCTGCTATTAATAGAATATTCAGTAAATTTTCATGTTTCTGTAGAATGGTTGTCGCATGGATTTATCCAAAAAGAATAAAAGAACAAAAGAAAGAAAGGAAGAAAGAAAGAAAGAAAGAGAGAGAGAGAGAAGAAAGAAGAAAGAAGTCTATTAAGAACTTAATTTTGCTGTATGATGTGCTTTCAAAGAAACCTATGTGCTAGATTCATCAGTGTTCTGACCCCCAAACCCATGTGTGTCACATTATTAGCTAAGGAGCTAATAATAGAGTTGTTTTGAGTTACCAAGGTAGACTCCAAATACAAGTATGCCCTATACGAAACAGAACAGAAAAAAAAGAAACAGAACAGAAAAATATGCAAAGAGGAGAAATTGTAGATGTATAAAGACCAAGTCTGAAGTATGAACTGATGAAACTCCCAACCAATTAGGCAGAAAGGTGGATAATGGAAGGCACCGGAATATCGAGCAGGTGAATGAAGACTCTCCCTCAGAACCTTCATAGGAAGCAAGCCCTTGGTGGCATCTTGATTTCTCCATTCTAGCTTCCAGAGCTGTGAATGGATGAAAGATTGCTTTTCTCTTTAAACCATCCTTGTTTGCAGGGCTTCATTATCACCCAGCTAGGATACTGAAACTACTCCTTGGACATAATGAAGCTTCATTAATATTTCCATCCTAATCACAAAAAAATATCAAGTATGTTTAACTATGCTCTCTGAAACAAATTTTCATAAATAAAAATTACATGGCTGCTTTATTCTACAAATGTTCATCTATGTGAGCACTCTTACTGGCCTTGTGAGAAATTCGGAGGGTAAATTTTTCCCCTCAGGAATCTTACACTCTAATTTGACAGAACTCTGATAAGGAAAAGAGCTATTTATAAATAAGGGGGTAAATGATGGCTGATGGACTTCATTTAGTTAGATTTTTCTACAACCTTTCTCTGAAAGGTAAGTATTGAAAATAATGGTGATTCCATTTCAGAGACATGCTGAGTGCTGAATTCAGCAAATGGAACTGTACTGGCTGTTTTTGTGTCAACTTGACAGAAGCTGGAGTTGTTACAGAGAAAGGAGCCTCAGTAGAGGAAACACCTCCATGAGATCCAGCTGTAAGGAATTTTCTCAACTAGTGATCAAGGGGGGAGGGCCCAGCCGATTGTGGGTGGAGCCATCCCTGGCCCAGCCCATTGTGGGTGGAGCCATCCCTGGACTGGTAGACCTGGGTTCTATAAGAAAGCAGGCTGAGCAAGCCAGGGGAAGCAAGCCACTAAGCAACATCCCTCCATGGCCTCTGCATCAGCTCCTGCTTCCTGACCTGCTTGAGTTCCAGTCCTGACTTCCTTTTGGTGACAAACAGAAATGTGGAAGTGTAATCTGAGTAAACCCTTTCCTCCCCAACTTGCTTCTTGTTCATGATGTTTTGTGCATGAATAGAGACTCTGACTAAGACAGGAACCAAGAAGAAATAAATAACTTCTTTACAGTGTGGAAGAATTGTAAAATTTAAAAAAGAAAGTTGAGGATGGGTTCTTTTCCTAGTGTCCTTTAGAATGATAAACAGAGTAATGAATCCACATTGGTGCTGCTGAGAAGCTGCTTTAGTAAGCAGACTCTAACCTGATATTGAGAAGGAACCAGAAAGGAATTGAAAGCCAGGCAAAGATGCTAAGAACATCAAGGCAGCAGTGCCTCAGAACTGCTAACAGTGGTTTCTCTTCTCTAGCTCCACGTGCAATGCTGGTCTGCACCAAATGTCATTCCAGCTAACTCTACCCTCATCTAAAAACCTCTTATAAATATAGAATAATTCTAAGCATATAAAATAGAAGATAACCAAACATAAATCCATCATAAACACCTCGTAGCACTTGGGCTGCCATTATAGGGATAATTTTTTCTTCATGTAGACTAGAGAAATGTTTACTGAATACAGTACTTGGATGTAGACATTCTGTCCAACCAAAAGTCACCCAAGATATTTTTAGATTCAAGTCAGCTGGTAAGCAAATGTTTATTATCTACTTTTTCAAGATGCACCTAGAGAACTCACAAGACCCTGAGGTCAATGGGAGCCTTTTGCCATGATCTAGACAACCAGGTTTTCATTGCCTTAAATGTGCTTTCTGTCTCTGCACATGGATGACATTAGATATAATATCTTAAAACTTAACCTCAGAAACAAACTCATAGTGGAAATCACTGTAGATGTTACCGTGAGCAAAAGGGTTGTCCCGAGGTGACAATGAGAAGAAGTCAATATTGAAGATTCTACTAAAATATTTTCAAATTGCTATGCAAACATGATTTTAATCTAATATATGCAAATTTCCCCCACTTAAAATAACTGATTTAAATTTTATTTCACATAGGTTGAAAATATAAAGAATCTAAACACTGAGTTCAGTCTGTGTCCTCATCACTCTGTCTCCAGCAAAACACCTACGTGTTTATTCATTTATAACTTCTTCAGAATGCATCTCTATGAGACACTCTCTTTTTACTGTGGGTGATTCTACACGCATTAGTCTTCACTGTATGCTACTGGAGGATGGTATTACTGTTACACCTTGTCTAATAAGACTTCCAGAAGAGGGTCAGGCATGTGTGGAGCTTGAAGACAGTTATCTCCTATTGGAGACTGTGATAATTTGAACGAGAATAACCCCCATAGGCTCATATGTGTGAATACTTGCCCCCAGTTAGCGCTCTCTGTCTTGTTACTGTGGATCAAGATGCAAGCTCTCAGTTATTGTTCCAAAGCCATGCTAGCCTGCTGCCATACTCCACACCATGTTGGCAATGGATTGGGAAACTTTAAGATTCCAGAGACTTTTCTTCTATAAGTTGCCTTGGTCATGTTGACTCAGCACAACAATAGAAAAATAGCTAAGAGGATGATGATGGCAAATGCTGTTTTCTTCACTCAGAGGAAAATTCGGATTTCAGAATTCTTAGCATCTCACTTAAAGCAATCCCAACACCACCTTTCTCTTGTTACTTTCTGCACAGGTGGTTGACATGAGTAATAATCACTGTTAAGGAAACTGTTGTATTTAAACACTTTTAATGCTACTTTTGTTGTTCTTTTAATAACTCTTAATTTCCACTGCTTCTGTAGGTAAGAACACAAATATTTACATGTAAAAAAAAATCTACCTTCCTTTACTTCCTTTTACCTTCTTAAAATTTAAATTTAAACCTATATTTAAAAAGCCCAAACTGTCTTTTAAAAGAATGAACTGGGTACCCAACGTGACTTATTTCCATCCACTGTGGAGTTTATCATGCTTAGTTACAATGGCAGCCAAAACATAACGTATGGGTTTTGGATATCATGATAACACGAAGTGGATTTTGACGCAATGACTTCATAAAAAAACTATAAGTATATTTTTTTATCACAACCTAATAATTACTAAAATTATGAAAGCATTTTTGCCACACACAATGCTCTCATAGCTAAAGCCTTGGATGCTGAGAAGGCAGTTATGCCAGGCAATTCAGAATGCATACTCACATACATTGACATGCATGTAGGTAATTAGACAGTGTATGGATATGGGCTTCTGACAGCTGACGGGCATCCTAAAGTCATGGTGCTTATGTGTGCAGGAAGAAAAGCTATATCTTCTTCATGCAAACATTGTTAGATTTGAATAGTTCATGAGGGTGTGAACTCTCCTCAGTCCCTGTGACAGTGAAACAGATCTATTTATCTGACACTTTCCAAAGAGTCCAAACTGAATAAAAGAGAATGCTAAGGTTGACTTACAACGTCTCTGACTGAAAAATAAGGAGGTCAGAAGAGGTGTGGAGGCAAGAGAGGCTGTCACAGTAGAAGCACAGAAACAGAATACGCAATCCTGAAGGGAGAGAAAGAAGAAGAAAGAAAACAACAAAGGAAAATACCATGGGCTACAGTGTGAGAGGTCCAGCTTATAAATATTAAGAACCAAAATTCCAGGTCTGATGTGATGATTTAGTGGGCAAAATACTTGCCCACCAAGATTGAAGGACTCCTAAGATTGAGTCCTTAGAGCCTCTGTGAAGTTGAATAGGGCAGCTAATGTTTGTAATCCCTGTTCCTAAGGCTCTTATAATGTGATGAGAGCTGGAGAAGGGAGAACCCCTGAAGCTGCACACTGTAAAACAACAAAAATGAGACTGGCTCTCAAACAAGGTGAAAGTCAAAGACAGACAGATGAGGCCTCCTCTGACCTCCACATTTACATTAATCCTTGGTACAAGCCCATCCATGCACACGTACATGCCCACATGAATTAAGAACTAAATGTTTAAAAGTCACCTTTAAAGAGATGTATTCTAAATTCTTTTTCATCCAAATTTCCGAGAACTTGGTGAGCAATGAAGTCTAAGTTAGGGTGAAGAGGATCAGAAGGTCGAAAAAAGACTAGTAAAGCAGAGATTGGTCAGCTTAGAAATACACCACCTTCTCTACCTTTCTCTTAATTAAATAAAGCAGAGGAAGTGACTTGTGAAGACACCATTATCTTATGTAGTTCTCCTGATAATAAAACTTAAATGATTTAAGATAAATTTACTATACAGAGCAAAGTGCTGGCTGGAAGACAGTTTGAAATCTCTTCATGAGCCAACTGGTAGGATAAACACTGTCTTCTAGGAGGAAATAGACAGCTCACACAAAGGAAGAAACCTAGGCATGGTGAATGAATACTTCTTATTGACACCTAAAAAAAAATAAATAAAACAAATCAACTGTGTGTGTGTGTGTGTGTGTGTGTGTGTGTGTGTGTGTGTGTGTCTCGGAGGGGACGGGTGGGCTTTGTAATCACTTAGCAAGAGGCAGACTCCTGCTAGGACTTGGGATCTAGGCAGAAGTTACAGAAGTGTGACAAGGTTCCTGACCTCAGAAATAGAAATAATAGGGCTCACATAGCCCTGCCAAGGGAAGAAAATAGATATGCTTGGCTTGTGTCTTAAAGTCACAGTTGCTGGGCCTTCTAGGCTCCAAGAAGTTGTTCCCCCTGTATAAAATAAACACAGTTAAAGGGATACAGGGACAGAACTGAATGTGCATACCTTTATTGTAGAAAGAAAGGTAGACCAGATGGATAAGGGCTGCAGAGGCAGAAGGAACAACCAAAGATGTGGGCAGAGTTTGCAGAAACATATTAAAGGTCAGATTTATGTGTGTGAAAGCCAGTTTCATCTTTCACTGGGTGCCTTGTACTTCTTGATGGCATCTACATACACTGCCTAGACTGTTCCCTGAGCCTCCTGTGGCTGTTATGTTGCTGGGAGAGAGGAGATTATCACAAGGTACTCAAAGGAGGAACAGAAGCAGAGGCCATTAAGGATCACTGCTTACTGACTGGGTCTTCATGTCTTTCGCACACAACCCAGGACCTGCTATCCAGAGGTGGTCCCATCCACAGTGAGCTAAAGCCCTTCCACATCAGTCACTAATCAAGAAAATGCCTTACAGAATTGTCTACAAGCGATTTATGGAAGCAATCTCACATTAAAGTCCCCTTTTCCTAGACAACTCTGGCTTGTGTCAAGTCATAGATAGAGAGATAGATAGATAGATAGATAGATAGATAGATAGATAGATAGATAGATAGAGATATTGTATTACAATCAACAAAATAGATGAATGCTAACTAACAAAGACATATATGTACACCCAAAGGAAGATGATGATGCAGTTAAAGAACTCAGACAGAATACAGATCATAAAAGCAAATATACATCAGGGTACAAGCAAACAGAATTCATGAGGTTAGGGCTCAACTCACACAGAAAATCTGTGTAGCCTATGTGGAAATGTCTGGATTTGAGTGGGGAAAATGCCTCATCTTGGCTCTAAACATCATCCTGACCTTCTGCTAAGTAAGTGAAGAGTTACAAAAATTTCTCACTATCCCTGAAGTCATCTTGACATTTTATCTTACATGTCACAGAAGCTAATATACATAGGAATCTTTAAGAAAGATTGGTTTATGGAGTAGTGGATTTGGCTCAATGGTACAGTGATTTCCTAGAAAGGACAAGGCTCTGGGTTTTGTTCCAAGCTCCAGAAAACAATAAGTTTATCTGGTTGCTTCATTGCCAAATTAAATAGTTAAAAGCAAATATTAGCGACTGAAGATCTAGGAGCGTAACTTTGAAAACAAAAAGGAATGCTGATTAGGTTTACAAAAAAGAAGAGAAATTAACAATGGAGTCCACACTGTAAATCTCTGGGTAGCTTGCATGGGTTTGGATGTGTTTTGCTTTGATTTTATGTCTTACAAACTTGTTATCTACAAAGCCAGTCTTCTCATTCATGTTTTGAAAGGCTTGTCTGTCCACAGACATTTCTGTGTAAAATGGAAAGAGGGGCAAGGAAGGAGGAGTGGGACACAAGAAGGTAAATAGAGAAAGGCCCTGGCATTGGAAGAAGAAAGCTAAGTCAACCATATTCACAGTGAATTGCAGACACTGATTCTTCATTGCTAAGCTGGACGAGGAGCACTATCTGTCCTAAAGGAATTTAGATAACAAGAAAAGTAAATAGGAGGGTTTTGTGGAGAAAGTGTGACCTAATTTTGGCAGTGGGATTATGAAGGATTTGGGTAATTAGATGGCAAGTTGGAAGACTTTTCAGCTGAGAGACAAAAACAGCCTCAAAAGCAGAGGGGCTGTGAGGGGATCCATGGAGTGGAAGACTCCAAGGAGTGGGGAGGTGACAGCCAGCTCTAGCTCGATGCCGACTAGAATAATTTCTTCCTAGACTCTTGCCACTTAGTTCACCCAGCCCCTTAGGTAGGACTTTCCTGAGAAATGAGACTTGGTCTTCAGTTTGGGACATTTATTTCCATTGAGTGGATAAAAGAAGAAATAAACAATTGTCTTTTTTAAGATAAACGCAGAATGTCCTGCTTCTTTCCAAGATGAACTGGAAGACAGTATAATCACTTTTTTTAGGTGACTTGATACACTTATTTATTCAGGCTGACTTGATGCACACATTCCCTCTGAAGCCCTTCAGTGTAGCCTGTTCTTCCTTTCTGCTAAAACTGCAGTCAATAAAATGTTCAAATGATCTACAATATAATATGACAAAGACATATGCATGATGATATAGTTTTGAATAACCAAACAGCTAAAAAATAAAAACAAAAATAAAACCCCATGCAGTGATTTATAGATGGCATGGGACATGGCTTAGTGACAATTGCCTGTGATATAAGCACTCAGAGGTAGGAGGGGACTTGAGTTCAAGGCCAACTCTGGCAAAAGACAAGATAAAGAAATGACATAGGAAAAGAAAAGGAGAAAAAACAACCTAGTCTTCTTGGATATAAGAAAAATAATTTTATCTTAGATTCTGGGTTCCAGCCCTTCCCACACACGCTAGCACACTTAGTTTCAGGACCCATTAATGTAACTTCATGCTGCTTAAAAAAGAAGAAGAAAAAGAAGAAGAAGAAGAAGAAGAAGAAGAAGAAGAAGAAGAAGAAGAAGAAGAGAATTAAATAGAAAGAACGAAAGGAAGGGAGGGAGGGAGGAAGGAAGGAAGGAAGAAAGGAAGGAAGGAAGGAAGGAAGAAAAGAAAAATAACAGGTAATTTCCCAAATTCCCTGCAGAACACATGCATTCCCTTAGATCTCAGGAAGCTGTGCTCAAGTTTGCAAGTCTTACCTATGCCAATATTTTCTCTAGTCATTTGTCACTTATATAACAACTGGTCCTCAGATCATTCTAAACAAGAAGAAATGCTTGACAACAGTTTTGACACAGGGGACTTGAAGCTGAAGCGCGGGCTCATTGCTTTTTCTGTTTAGTTAGCTATTTCCTCACGGACCCTGATGTTTTCCTTGGCCAGAGGCAGCCACTGGGACAGGAGGGTGGTTGTATTCATGAAGCCAACTATAGGAAAGAATTTCCTTGCTTATTTTTTAATTCTGTGTAGGTGTGTTTGTGCTTGTGCATGTGTGTTTTTCATTCAAGATCTTGGGTGCATGAACCATCTTATTTATTTGTGAGCTGTTTGAAAATCTGTTCTTATGTGGCTCGCAGGGTTTTTAGTTGCTTTTCGCATATTAAAATTTTAAGCAAATGCATTCTAAGCTAGTAAGGGTGCTTACAGTGTGAAGTCTGTGTTGTTGTGGCTATTCTCATCTTCTCCCAGCACCTCTAAAAAAATGGCGGAAATCATCGGGTTTTGTTTTGTTTCTTCCAAGATAAAAATAAAAGGTGTTTGAAGGAGAAGCTGGCTAAGATTACACAATGGCTCCAATCAACTTTCATTTACTGAAAGAACTCAGGAGGTGGCCTCTGCTGAACAGAGGCTCGTCTGTTTCATAGCGTATCATTTCTAGGTCATCTAAGCAGTCATAATAGAACGTAAATTAGCACAGTGCAGAGAGTGTGGCTGCAGCAGATGCATCTCTGCAACTTCTGGCCTGTGAAATCACTGCTTGCCTCTCCCTCCCTCCCTCCCTCCCTCCCTCCCTCCCTTTCTCTCTCTCTCTCTCTCTCTCTCTCTCTCTCTCTCTCTCTCTCTCTCTCTCTCTCTCTCTGCCTCTCCCCCCCATGACTTGCAGTGTCTTTAAGCTAAATTTAATTATTTCTACAGAAGAGAAAGTAATTGTCATAAAAGGATAAGAATATTTTTTATCTGATGATAGTTGATTCATTTTTTCACCTCTCATTCAAGGAAAAAAAACAGTATTTATCTCATATATTAAATCATCTACCATGATTAGCTCATTATAAAATATTTTTGCAGAAAATATTCTGCTTTTTTTTTTTAATTGTGGAGGAAGTTCTTATCAAGTGGGTTTTCTTTTTACCTTTCTTTTTAAGAACAGTAGGTTAAAAATAACTCAAGTGCCTTTTGTATGCCACAAGGATATAAATATGTCAGGTGTTTCCTGAAACTGAAGTCACTGATCAGCAATTCGAAGTACTCTTGTTTATTCTAGTTCTTTCTGAATAATCCTTAAGAGGGTGAAGAAGTTATTGATATCATTTAAATACAGCAAACAGGGGGCATTCAAATGTTCCACCCACTTTAAAAAAATTACAAGACAGACCATGACCTTGGTTGGTTTGCTCTGAGACTGAGTCAGAATTTAAACTCTGCCAGAACAGTTTAACCTCATTCTTAAGATTCAAGAAAGCAGAATGATTTCGTTTCTTGAGGAACCTACTCAAAAGTGTCACGCTGGAGTCAGGGTGGCAAGATATCCAAATTAAAGTTTAATACTTGGAGTCCCAGTCCCAATTCATTATCCCGAGATCAAATGCAGCAGGCTGGGAAACCAGAGCTACAGGGTGGGCCTGCTTCTGTCCCTTCTCCAGTCTTGTATTTCTTTCTTCTCAAAGGACACAGTAACACCCATCATGGCATATTAATGGGAAGTTGGCACTGGCAAATACAGAAAAGAAAGGTGATTCTCAAGCGATGTTAACTAGCAAGGTCATTCTTAAACCATTCAATGAACTAGCAAATTGTGTCATGGGTGGTTCATATTCAAATGCTTTTGTTACTTGACAAGCAGTCATAAGATCATGGCAGGACGTTCAAATGCTTCATTGGAGAGCTCTGACTAACACTAAGTCTCCTGGTAAGATGTGGAGTTTGATGGTTTTAAGAATGGTGTTTTTTTTGAAAAATGAAAAACAAACAAGATGAATGATGTTTGACGTGCCACACTAATGAAACAGTGGCTGAAATAAACTATTTTCCCAAAAAAATGGGTATCGAGCCTGACTTAGGGGTACATTCTGGACACTCAGCATCATTTGACTCTAGTAACCATTACACTAAATATAGAACCGATTAAAAATCCTTTTTAAAAATGTGATCAAAGAAGACAAGGAGAGATGGAAACTAGAAACCTCCTTCAGATGAGCAATACAGATACTGAAGACAGAGCAATATGGATTCTCACGCGTCTCTGCCAGGTATGTGAGACACTGTGACCAGCTCGGGAACTTCTTACAAAACATACTCTTTCCAAGTGATCTAACAATTTTCTCTTTGGTTATTTACCCAAGCAGGGCAGAAACTTAAATCCACACAAACCTTCACATGAGTATGTAAGTTTTATTCATAATTGTTCGAAGTTATAAATCATCAAGGTGGCACTTGAGAAAGTGGACAGATAAATCATAGTATGTACGTATGAGACATAATCTTTTAGTGTTAAAGTCATTTAAAAAGTCAGTAAAGGCAGTCAGCCTGAAAAAACAGAGTTCTGTATAACTCCAAGTCTCAGGGTTCTATAGATCCGTTAAGATATGGTGGATTGGCATAGCTCCATGGGAAAGCAGAATGAATCAGTGGATCACAGGAGATTTGGGGACAGTGGAAATGCTCTGTGTCACTCTGTAATGAGAGGAGGATGATTCACATATTAAAATAGAGAGAATTGTACAAAACCAGCTAATGTTAATAACTGAAGATATTGAGGATCGTGATTTGTATAAGTCCCGGGGAAGTTGCTATCTTCTGTTAAACATTCCAATATATCTAGAGCAATTTTAGATTGAGTATACTATTAACTTTTTAATTGGAAAAAAGACTTTAAAATGCTATAGTACATTTGACATATATCTGAACCCATTTTCTATAACATAAATGTTGTTTTACTGATGTATTTTGAGCAGTATCTGTATTCTCTTTTTGTGAAAAAGGCCACTGATATATGCTATATAGCATCCTCATGGAAGCTAAAATTATTCAATATATGAATGTATCAAATATTATGTAATGCCTCAGCATTATGTGCTGTTTTATGTTTTTACATGTGCGTTGAAAACAACAGAATAAGCTATAAGTAAATAAACCAAAGGTAAACCATGAGGAATGTTTCTATTTACTTGCTGAGGACTTTTCTGAAAAGATGGAGTGGTACAAAGGATGGATTCTCAAGAGCCCCAGCATTAGCTATGAAATGTGCACCCCGGACCAGAAAACTAACTCTGCTGTCTTTGTAGGGATGACACTTCATTGCTGACATTACGCTGAAGTGAGGAAGACATTGCTGAATTCCAAGTGGCATTCTGGGTGTTTATGTTCGATTGTGCTTAAGACATCAATCTTATCTTTGATATAAGGTTTTTATATAAATGAAGGGAAGTATAAAGTGACAGGAACTCGATAGCTTTGGGTCTCTCACCCTATACTGCCTGTGTATGAGATCCAGAGGTTAAACAGTGTGGAGCACATACATACGACATTGAAACAAAGTGCCTATCTTCCACGGTGATGAAAGTCAAAGCATCAGAAATAATGTCAACAAGATGGTCAAGTAGGAGGCTTCATTCTTCCTTACAACTCAAGAAGATCAAATCCCTGTTTGCCCATAAAGGAAAACCACTCAAGAGAGAATCAGACATCCATAGACAAAGAAGAATTCCAAGAATAATTGAGGTTGGTGGGAAAAAATAGTGTGATATCATGCTAGTAGCCAAGGCTATCACAAGAGTATTCCTTGTAAGATAAAGCCTTCTTGCTGTTTTCACCACCAAAGGGTTTGCACATTAACACCTTTGTAGTCTTCAGGTACCTAAGCCACCACCACAACCACCCCTCCTTTGTAAAGCTACTTAAGAATTTGCCTTTAGAGGCAACCTTACATCACCATTGTACCTGAAACAGAACTCATTCCTGAATCTACCTGAGCCTTGGGTGCAACAGGGGCTGTGTTGAGCAAACTTAGCAGGCATACTCAAAGTCAGATCATTTGCAATCAAAGATGTCAGACAAGGGGGAGGACACATTGCAAGAAGAGGAAAGAACAAACACAAGGTCCCTGGGGACATCAGAACAAATGCTGGTGTTGGAAGTTCAAGGCTATCTTGAGCTATCTGATAGACTCAGTCTCAAAAAAGGAATAGAACATAGCTCAGAACAACAACATTGCCTGTCAAGTCCAAGGCCCCGGATCTGATCCAGCACCAAAAATGGCTCTTTTATAAAGACAGAGAAATATTGATTCATCTCAACCTAAAATGCTACCTTAGAAAAAATCCCAAGGACTAGAAGGTAAGTTTACCTGGAACCCTGAAAAGCACAGATTGGGGAGCTTCTTCTCTCTGACAGACCCCAACCCTGAGCATGAGGTGCTGATGTAGAATAGAAACATGAGCATAAGGTAGTTTTCACCTTCCTAAAATACATATGCTTTCTTTCTTCCTACTACCTGAGGGGTACTGAGCGTCCTCCACAAAACCCTCCTTGTTGCTGTATTATGTTTTTAACAATAGTGAGAAGCTATTTCTCCACAAGCTTTTCACATTCCAGATTCATGAGCTGATAATATGAAGAAGGCAGCTCATAAAGTAAAGTACTTCCTGTTAGGGCGAGATGCAGAGTTTTCACTACAAGTTTTATTTAAAAGTTATAGTGTAGGGGATCTGTAGATGGCTCCGTTGGTAATGTGTGTGTTGTGTAAGCATGAGGATCTGAGGTCAATCCCTAGAACCTACTTAAATAAGATCAAGCACGTGATATATAGTTACAGCTCCAGTGCTGGGGAGTCAGAGAAAGGCCAGTCCCTGGACAACTCAGAGAGTTCCGGTTTCCAGTAACACACAGTCTCCTGGAGAAATAAAGATGAGTGTCTTAGTGTTTTATTGCTGTGAACAGGCACCACAACCAAGAAAACTTTTTTAAAAAAATGTTTTTATTGGATAGATTTTATTTACATTTAAAATGTTACCCCTTTTCCAGTTTCCCATCCATAAATACCCTATACCATCCCCCTCTTCCTGCTTTTAGGAGGGTGCTCCCCCACCCACGCAGCCCCCTCTGCCTCACTGCCCTGAAATTCCCCTACACTGGGGTATTGATCCTTGGCAGGACCAAGGGCCTTCCTCTCATTGATGCCCAACAAGGCCATTCTCTGCTGCATATGCAGCTGTAGCCATGGGTCTGTTTATTTGTACTCTTTGGATAATGATTTAGTCCCTGAGAGCCCTGATTGGTTGATATTTGTTCTTATGAGGTTGCAAACCCCTACAGCTCCTTCAATCTTTTCCCTAACACCTGCATTGATCTTCCTTCTTCCTGAGCTTCATGTGGTCTGTGAATTGTATATTGGGTAAATTGCACTTTTAGGCTAATAACCACTTATCAGTGAATGCATATCATGTGGATTTTTTTTTTGTTTGTATTTATTTTGTTTATTTGTTTGTAATTGGGTTACCTCACTCAGGATATTTTCTAGTTCCATTAATTTGCCTAAGAATTTTATGAAGTCATTATTTTTAATAGCTGAATAGTACTCCATTGTTTATTTAATTGGGGCTAGCTTACAGGTTCAGAGGTTCAGTCCATTATCATCAAGGCAGGAAGCAACCAGGCAGGCAAGATACAGGCAGGAGGAGCTGAAAGTTCTACATCTTCATCTGAAGGCTGCTAGCAGAATACTGGGTTCCAAGCAGCTAGGATGAGGGCCTTAAAGTTCATGCCCACAGTGACACATCTACTCCAACAAGGCCACACCTACTACAACAGGCCCATACCTTCTAATAGTGCCACTCCCTGGGCCCAGGATATACAAAAGATCACAATGAGCAACACCAAAGGAACAGCCCACAGTTGACCTCTGACCAAAATACACTCACACACAAAACCACAGAAACTGTAATATATTCAAAGTTATCATTCATAGGCTTACTTTTACACAATAAATAAATAAATAAATAAATAAATAAATAAATAAATAAATAAATGAAGAACTACAACCTCAAATGGTGGTTGATCTTTCAAGATGATTTTTTCCAACACAGAAGGCTCTTTTAATAACGTTTGAGTGTCAAACACGGAATGAGGTGAAATTCAGTGAACCTTGTTGACACAATCACAGAGTCAGTAAACACAGGACTTGCCTTTTACTCTAACTTTCTTCTATATATTCCTGAGGTATCCTTTCACAAGTCAGTTTCCTTTGGGATCAACTGCCAATCTTATTGACATATAAACACACGATGTCTTTATTCACTGTACATTTAGGTGTTACTTTTTAATTTCTGCCAAAAAGGTAAAGAGGCGGGTATTGTTCCAGGAACACATTGGTATTGTCTGAACAGGTCACGAGCTTCTCTGCCAGTTCTATGGGGGATAAAGTTGCAGGTTCTTTACCAAGGACTCCTTGGAGAACGTGAAATGAAGCTCTTCCCTACCCTGTAATTTTCTGTGTCTTGGAGCACCTTCCCCTGTCACATATTAGAAGTAACTCTCAGGAGAAAGCAGTCTGCACAGAGCCATGTTGTGATGTCATATCACAGAGCTCTGACCTAGATTCACTTATATTCCACCCCAGAATGCTTCTTTACTAACTAATAAACGGTTTAACTGTTATCTCACAAGAGAACCTCAAATTATATGTGCATGAACATGTTATAAAACAACTATCAACACAGAAAGCACGGCTAGGTTATAAAGTTCCCCTCTCTTCTCTGGCTATAGCAGCTTGGCCTTCGAGGAGCAGCAAGGTCTCTGGAGACTTTCTTTGTGAGACTGTGCTGGAAGGCTTACCCAGCAACCGGTGCAGCTGCAGTGAGTTGCTGAAAACGATGGACTTGCAGATCAGCCTGAAGAACTGACCCTCAGGACAGCACCTCTCACATCATACACTCCTCATGCCAGGCTCTCAGTGTGCATCCTTGAAGACCAGAAGCACTGTGATGAACCAAAGCCAAGAATCTCCTCCACATGGATACCGAGGCACCAGGAGAGAGCCTAGTAAGAGCAAGAAGCTGGTGTGGGTCTAAAGGAGCCCGGGGTGTTCTCTTCACTGCTGGCACACAGGGAAAACAGACCGAGTAAATGAATACAATTCCCCAACAACAGGAGCTACAGCATTGTAAAACATTTTCCTACATGCATGTGTGTGTGCGTGTGTGTGTCTGTGTGTGTATGCCTGTGTGTGTGTGTGTGTGTGTGCCTGTGTGTGTGTGTGTGTGTGCCTGGGTGTGTGTGTGCCTGTTTGTGGGTGCCTGTGTGTGTGTTCCTGTGTGTGTGTGTACCTGTGTGTGTGTGTGTGCCTGTGTGTGAGTGCCTGTGTGTGTGTGTGCCTGTGTGTGTGTGCCTGTGTGTGTGTGTGCCTGTGTGTGTGTGTGCCTGTGTGTGTGCCTGTGTATATAGTATTGCTAGATGGCTTCTTAAGCATATATGCTATACGTATAACTGCATCCTGTCCTGACTGAATTAACATTACAGCTCAGAGAAAGAAGGTAACATTTATAGATATGATCATGTTTTGCTTTAAATTTAAAAAAAAAATACATTTTGAGCTCGGTCTTAGAAACTATAGTTCAAAAGACTCAAGACTTAATGCCAAAAATATGCTTAAGGAATTTCTGCCCTTGACTGTGACAGAAGATAGATATTGAACTATGTCCCATGCTCAGTTATCCCTGACACTGGGGACACAGCAGTGTGGCACAATGGATGGAAAAGCCCAGAGATACATGGGAGATGACCTGTTCTGCTGTCATAGAAAACTGCAGCATAAAGTCGATGGGACTTATAGTAGGACAAACACCCCAAGACAATCAGGGGTCCCCATGGGAAGTGCTGAATACGCTGGGACATGAGGTACAGTGACCTAGGGAGCTGAGGTGCAGAAAGCAACACCATGTAGGTCTGTCTCTAGAAGGCCAGAAAAGCTGCACTGTCCAGTGTAAAGGGATTTATAGCAGCCTGCTGACGTGTGTCAAAAAAGAGTCTTTCCCGAAAGGAGGTAATAGAAATTGAAAACTACGTAGCAAAACAAGGTGAAGATGCTACTACTGTAAATGAATAAGGTTCCATTTCGAGGGTTCAAAAGTCCTCAACAAAGCATTAACAGCTCAACTCAACCAGGAGGAAAAAGAATTCTGTGTCACAGTAAATAAAGAATTGTGGTTGTGGAATATGCACTGGGGTGATGCAACGTTCAAGAGTCAAGTAATAAAGCTCGTAACCCTAGTTAAGAGAACGGATAAAGATTGACACAATCAACACAATCCAGTAGTAATCATCATTTACAGTAAAGCAATAAAAGAGATGACTCAGCAGGTTGATCCTAGGACCCACATGGTGGATGAAAAAACTCTCAGGTTATACTCTGACCTCCATGTGTAATGTCTGATATACCTTTCTTTCTTTCTTTCTTTCTTTCTTTCTTTCTTTCTTTCTTTCCTTCTTTCTTTCTTTCTTTCCTTCCTTCCTTCCTTCCTTCCTTCCTTCTTTCCTTTCTTCTTTCTTTCTTTCTTTCTTTCTTTCCTTTTTTCTTTCTTTCCTTCCTTCCTTCCTTCTTTCCTTTCTTCTTTCCTTCTTTCTTTCTTTCCTTTTTTTTTGTTTTTTGTCTGTTTTTGTCTGGCTTCAATTCTGAGAAGTAAAGTCAGGATTTTATTTTTCTGTGGCTGTCACAGTCATTATTTGAAGGCCAGCTCTTACTTTGTGTCACTTTTACTTTTTTTCTCCGACAAGATGTCTTATTTATTGTCTTGAAATGATTTATACCTTTGAGTTTCCCCTCTGAAAATTCCAAACTAAATTTCTTGACCCTGGATCAGTACTTACAGGTCCCATTATTCCAGTAAACGAGTGAAGTCTCCTATAGACCAATATAATGCTCAAGGAAGAGCCCTGAAAGTGAGCACTTTAGAAAGCCTTCAATGGGGTTGGTCATTCTGACAACAGAAAGGACAAAGCAGGAGTTCTGAGAAAACAATGGACTTATTTAAATTCCACCTAGAAAACTGACTGACAGGGAGTCATTGTGCTCCAAATTCCATCTCCTGGCAAGGCCAGCCTTCCCACAGTCTGCTGAAAAGCCTTTTATACCTTCCTCTTCTTCTAAAGGCGCCTTCAAAACCTCCCCCTGCTAACTAGGATTTTCTACCATGGAAAAACAAAGGCTACATTTTTTTTAAAGAAAAAGACAATATCACTTCTTTTCAATGGAAGCTGGGAAACAGCAAGAAGCCTGGTACTTTCTCATTGGGATTCAAAGACTAGACAATCTGAAACACTTTTTGTGTTTGTTTTGTTTGAAATCTACTCATTTTAGTTTCTTTCTTGGCTCCTTTATGGCCTGCCCACTCCACAGAATATCTATCTAATTCTATATTGTAAAGGTAGACTTGACAGGCTAATAAAATCAATACCACTGCTGTGTTATGTGCCTAAGAACCAAGTCTAAGGACCACCCACCTACACTGAATTGCCTAAACCGTCCTACAGTGTGTAGGATAATTGCATTTTTGAAGGCACCCTTAAGATAGTCTCCCTCCAACAGAATCACTAACAGTTTTAAAAGGGTGTTAGAAAATAGACATTTTTAATAAATACACACACATGCACATGTGCAGTGGATAAGATGGCTTAGTGCTTCCATTAAAATGTATCATTATTTTAGAAGAACTGCTCCTGGGCTTTATCAGACTCTAAGATGAAGAAGTTGTATTTAAGAACAGTTGAGTTCCGAACATCGTTCAGAAACAAACGCTTTCTCAAATCATGCCAAAAAGGCTTACACAGGTTTAGTGCCATTCCTCTGTTTACTGGCCTCTAGGTAACCTTAAGCAACTCCATGGTGTGCAACAACAGAATTCTGAGGAACGTGTTGTACTTTTGACTGGCCTTCTGCACTAGCGAACTTATCTACTTCCTTAGTCAGGCAGAACAGCTTTGTCTAAAGATCCCTGTGAGACAACTGGGATCTTGGCAGCTGACCTCTACTGTGTCCTACAGTCTGGCAGACTGTATGGATCCACCAATCAGGACTGTTCCTGTCCACTGCAACAGCATCAGGCTTAAGCACTCCAAGACACTGGGACCAGGAGAACCAACATGGCTGCCTTGAGATACAGGAGTCTAGGCTTGGCTACCAAGAAGTCTACACTCACTCCAGGATAGAGACCAAGTTTATGGATTTAAAACTCTAGGCAAAGTACAGAATCATTTCATGTTTTGTGCATTCAGAAGATAATGATAATGTAAAGACTTTTTACAGGAAGACAACATCTCTCCAGGAACAAAAGGTACAGGAGAGAGAAGCCAGAATGAACTAAGGTAAGACCCTGGGTAGGGATTTGGAGGGAGAATAATATTTCATTGTAGATAAACATTGTATGATTATGGAGATGTTTTATTTACTGATGCCTGAAAGAAATGTCAATATATTAATAAAATAAAATAAAACAAAATAAGATATAGAGTGACCCATGCCTATAATCCCAGTACCAGGGAGGCTGAGGCCATAGGATTATATGTTTTAGTCCAATAAGAGCTATATTGTAATACTCTGTCTCAAGAAAAGTATAACTTACATTTTATACCTTTTAAATCATAAGAAGAAATCACAGACTTCTTAGACGAAATGAAGAAATCTTCTCTTAAACAACCTGCAGGAGAAGGTGGAAATGCAAGATGTATTCGGAGTGAAGGAAGATGCTTTTCATTCTGGAACACGGAGCAAGGAGTCTTCTGAGAAATAACCAGGGCACAGCACTACTATGTCAACAGAGGCACAAAGGAGCAGAAAACACAAGTTACCAGTAAAGACGAAAGCAGAAAGCTGGGAATTAGAAACAAATCCTAAGACAACAATGTTTAATAGACTGCGGTTTAACCCACGCACTTAACATAACCGTAGAATCAATGCTTGAAACTAGAGCAAGTGGGAGGACCAGGCATCAAGTCAGAGTACCATCCTGCAGACAATACTACCCACAGGCTACTTGAAAGTATGGCTCAGTATCAAAGGACAGAAAAACATGAACCAAATAGGTGTCTGTAAAATATACTAAAACTGGATCCTTTCAAAACAAAAAGGCTGAACAGACTTCTTATGAAGGAGGGACTGGAAGTTAATTTTTTAAATGCTCATAAAACAAACAAAACAATAATAATAATAATAAAGAAGCAAAATAAACAAACAAAGAAATAAACTGCCCCAGACTGAGCCACAGCAGTACTTTAGATCTCAAACACCTGCTCTTCTGTTTGTCAGTAAATGGCAGCATCAGGACCAGCCCTGGCAATGACAGAGCACCTGCCTGACACCAGTGGTAACTCCCAATGTAAGTTTTCAAATCAAATATTTTACAAGGTGCTATGTTTTTTTCATTAAAAGGATGTAGCAAAGGTTCATTTTATAAATATAATTTTTGTCTTATATGTATATAGCTGTTTTGCACACATGTATATCTGTATATTACATGTGTTTCTGGAGTTCACAGAAGTCAGGAAAAACTGTTGGATATCCCGGAAGTGGCGTCCCAGGTGATTATGGATGCTGGAAATCAAGCTTTGGTCCTCTGGAAAAGCAGACAGTGCGCTTAACTACAAAACCATTTCTCCTGCTTAGTTTATTCTTTCAATTATCTGGTAACAGACAATAAGGCACTTGACAAAAAAAATATTATAGCATCTTGATGTTTCTCAAAAACAATAGGGTTCAAATAGTTGCATACTTTCCAAACAACCCTCAAATAAGCATCTTAGTTAATTAAGAATTATCATAGTGATTAAAGTGTTGACAAGGGAAAAACTACACATCACAGCCCCCTCTCTATAATACAGCCTGGAGAGGGTTGCTATCAGTGAAATGCACATACATACACACACAAACACAAATACTTAAACACATATAACCACATAAATACAGACATATACAACATATACACACTTAAACACACAAACACACAACACACACATACACATACACACAAACTCACACACATATAACTACATATATACACGTATAGATACACATACACAAACATACGTACATACATATATAAATAGGTTTTCACACACACAAATATACATACATATACACACATACACAAAGTACAGACTGGACAATGGCCACTTCTGTATGCAGATGATGCAATTGTCTGTCAGAATAAATCAACAATGACTTGAGATTCAGCGCTAGACAGCCTATTTGGTAAATGCAAGGCCCTGGCTGGCTCTGTAGCATGAGATGAGGGTATTTGTAAAGTAGCATTATTGTGCAACTATAAGATGCTAAGAGAATCATCATAGCTGTGAAATCCAAATCAATAGAGCCTAGACTACAAGAACAGCCATTTTAATATCAACAAGTTGATGAAACAGCTCTACTTCATCTCACAAAAATATGCTCAGACATGAAGAGAATGTTTACATCTTTTTCTGAAAAAATAATTCAAAAGCTGACTTTAACACATGTAAACAGCAATAGTAAAAAATAATATACAGTCGTGATTCTGAATAGAAAGACTTATCGCCCAAAGTATCTCATATGCTGCTAATATATATTTATTGTGATATCCCCAAATTTTACCACTTTGTGTATTTTAGATTAAAAAGAATAACATTCACGATGTAATGTGGACATGCTGAAAAATCTTAAAGATGAGCTATAAAAAAACATGTATTGATTACTCAGAAAACACCCAGAACATTAAAATAACTATCTAATAAAACAGCTAGAATTTGGTCAGTCTAAGAGGCTGAGACTAGAGGGCCCAGTGAAATCTGGAGTGTATCAACCTCATCTTATGACTCAATATTTTACTGCTTTGTTATATTTTTATTACTATGGCAAAAATACTTGAACAAAAAGTACTTAACAGAAGGAAATAGTTATTTTGATGCTTCGTTTTAATCCACAGTTCTTGACTCTTTACCATCTGTGTCCCGCTTGCCACAAGGAAAAGGTGAGGCAGAACCTGTTGCTGAGAAACAGAAGGAGGACAAAGGAAAGTATCTCATGATGAACAGGAAGAGGAAAAGAGAGGGAAAGAAAAGGAATGTCTTCATTCCTGAGTGGTCTTATTCATCGTTCTTATCCCATCTTAATTGTCCCCCAAGCAGCATTCCAGACACACCCAGAAATCTGTCTTACTAATTCTCAAGCACTTCTCAACGGCATTGCAACCAGCCCTACATTTAAGCCCAAAAGCTAAACCAGCAAACATAGAAATAAGCAAGTACAATTCTTCATGCTAAACGTCAGTTGAATAAAATTATACATAGTAGAAATGTGTCAATACACTCCTGTTTTATCTAAATGATACTTTTCTTTCTACTTTAAAAGGTCTAGATTCACTAACAGCAACAAGCATCACTAAGCCCTGTGTTTTATACTCGGATCCCAATCCCCACTCAGAGTAACTGCTAGTTCCAGAGGTGAAAGGGGAAATCCACATGATGAGTTGAGAAAGTCTTATCCCAGAAAAATTTAAAGTAGTTAAAGATTATTAGGAACGGAGCATAAGAGATAAAGAAAGTACCTTATGATCCTCATCTGTTACTTACATTGTGATTAACAATAAACAATGATTTTGAAGGAAAATTTTTCTCCCTTCCAGTAGAAATGCAAGGGAAAGCATGTAGATGTTGGCCACATTAGCAAAACCAAGATACTGCAAGAGCTGATTAATTCATTCCATTGACTGTTAGTGATGGGAAACTTACTGAAAACTTTATCAAGTAAGAGAATGGAAATTTTCCGTACCTGAAAGTTACTAAGCTCGGCTTCTTTTCAAAACGGAGCAGGCAGTCTCTGGGAAGCATACCAGATCCACTTAGCATGATCTTCCTGGAAGAGAAGGGTAAGCCCATAGAGACTGTAGCATTTCCTTTAACACAGAAAATACAGAATGGAGGAATGGAGGAACAAGGTGAATTACGAGAAAGAAAGGAAAACAGTACATTTAGTCCTTTAAAAAAATCAAGTACGGACAAAAATATATTCATATAGTTTTATGCCAAAATGCCTTTAAAAATCTATACATGTATTTCTGTTTTTTTTTTTTTAAATAAAGTTGCAAGAAATAAAAAAGAAGAAGCATACTTCTCAAGAAGTAAATACAGGATATGGACTCTCGATTGTGATTTGAAAACACCAGTAGGTATTTTGAAGATAATCTAGGCCAGCGGTTCTCTTCCTAATGCCACAAGCCTTTACTATAGTCGCTTGTGTTGTGGTGACCCCCAACCAGAAAATTATTTTTGTTGCTACTTCATAGCTGTAGTTTTTCTACCGTTATGGATGGGAATGTAAATACCTGATATGCAGAACATCTGATAGGCAACCTTTGACCCCCTGATTGAGAACTATTCTCTGTCCCCAAAACTGTCACTGCCTTGAGGACAGCAAACCCATGTTGTGATGACATCTATACAACATCTAAAACAACTTCTCTGAAAGTTCACATGCAATTCAAGTGTGAAAAAGCATGGCATGTGAGAATCAGCCGAAGAGAAAACAACCAAAAAAGACAAGAAAGGGACAGGATAGTCCGTAACAGCAGCACTTTGACAAATGTTAAATCTGATGGATGGATGAATGAGTGCCAATTTCCCACGATAGTCCTGTGTGTGTGTGTTTATTTATAAAAACACTTTAAAAAAAACAAATTTGTCTAAAATAATTAAATAGACGATCTTGAGGCTAGAGAGGAGCAGGCACTGCTTTTGTAGAAGACCTAAGTTCTTTTCCCAACACATATACTGGGTTATACATTCCACTTCCAGGGGATCTGACGCCCTTTCTGGCCTCTGAACACTAACATTCATGTGCATGTATCTACACACAGACACATGCATGCACCTAATCAGAAT